>NW_028270186.1:10579033-10744801 GCF_037043375.1 Chiloscyllium plagiosum
GCTCGGTTGATAGCTCATCTGTTCTCTGGAAAACTGCCAAAGCTTATGTCAGGGGGTTAGTTATTTCATATTCCACCAGTAGAAAGCGGCAGAAGGGTGAGCAGCAACGTCTCCTTGAAGCACGGTTGAAGGCAGCCAAGAAGGCCTATTTTGACAGACCTTCGTTGGTCAAACTACATAGGATTACGGCACTGCGGTCTGCACTAAATTCCGTGCTCACGCAGACGGCAAAGAAGGAGGTGGCTTTTGCTAAGCAAAGGTTATACGAGCATGATGACAAGCCAGGCAAATACTTAGCATACCTTGCCAGAAAGAGGAGTGCCCCACAAACCATTACAGCAATTAGGGAAGGGTCTGGGAACCTAACGTGATTCTAAAAAGATTAATGTGGCTTTCCAGAGATTCTACTCTAAGTTATATCAGTCTGAGAATTGTGAGGAGGGGCAGGCCAAAATGGAATCCTTTTTTAGAGATCTGAAGATCCTGGGTGTGACTCCCAAACAACAGTCCTTTCTCAATGCCCCGTTATCAGAGCAAGAAGTGCAGGAAGCTGTGAGGCAGCTTCAGAGTGGAAAGGTGCCCGGTCCTGACGGACTTCCCAGTGAATTCTATAAGAAATTTATAAGTATACTGTCAGGCTTGATGCTGAATATGTTTAATGATTCATACAGTCATGATTGTCTCCCACCATCTTTGAGAGAGGTCAATATTTCATTTATCCTTAAAAAAGGGAAGGATGCAGAAGGCTATGCTTCATACAGGCCCATCTTGCTCTTAAAAGTGGACTTTAAGATCCTCTCTAAGACTCTCGCATTCAGGCTGGAGACTGTGTTACTCTCTATTATTAAAGAGAATCAGACGGGCTTCATAAAGGGTCACAGATCCTCCAATAATGTTAGGAGGCTGCTTAACGTAATTCAAGCAGCCAATACAGGGATTGGTGATTTCTTTAGATGCAGAGAAGGCATTTGACCGAGTTGAGTTGCCGTACCTTTTCTATACTCTAGACCGGTTTGGTCTGGGCCAAGTTTTCATAAGATGGGTACCTCTTGCGGCGGTCATTACCAATGGCGTACGATCAAGCAATTTTAGTATTTCTAGGGGAAGTCGGCAGGGCTGTCCCCTTTCACCATTACTTTTTACGTTGGTGATTGAACCGTTGGCAGAGGCCATTCATGGGGATCTCAATATATCAGCTTCAGAAGTGGGGTCAAAATTACACAAGATCTCGCTGTATGCAGACGATGTTCTAATTTTCTTGACAAATCCAGCAGTTTCAGTGCCTTGCCTGATACAATGCATTCACGTGTTTGGCGCTTTTTCAGGGTATAAGATTAATTTTGCTAAATCAGAGGCTATGCCTATGTGTGGTCTTACGAAAGAGTTGGCTCTTGAGAGTGACTATAGATTCCCATTTAGGTCGTCACAGGGGCGTTTTGTGTATTTGGGCATATTCATTACTCCAGTTCTGGATTGGCTGTTCAAAACCAATTTTACTCAATAATTTGAAAAAATTAAACAAGATCTGCAAAGATGGGAGGCACTTCCAGTCTCATGGTTGGGTCGGATAGCGCTTATTAAGATGAATATTCTCCCTCGTTTGCTATACCCTATATGGATGCTCCCCCTGATTTTCAATAAACAAACACTCAGGAGACTGAACAGTTGGTTCAGCTCCTTTATCTGGCACTGTAAACGGCCCCACATTAAATTAGCCAAACTGCAGTTGCCTCACAGATTGGGGGGAGTAGACCTTCCGGACATTAAAAATTACCAATTAAGCTTGCTTTTGACCTACGTGAGTGATTGGGTTTGTGGGAACCCTCTTTCAATATGGCTAGATATCGAAGCCTCCCAGGCAAGGTGCCCCCTTACCAGTTTGCTGTTTTTGGACAAGGTGAGGACAGTTAGGGAATATTGCCATAACCCAATAGTCATCAATACTGTTAAAGCATGGAGGGCAATTCAGCAGAGAGAAGATAATATTAGCAAAACACCTTTGTTTACACCTTTAGTGGGTGTGCTAGGTTTTCAACCAGGTATGATCGATTCAGGATTTAAACGTTGGGCACCTAGGGGTATATCTTGCATGGGTGATTTATTTGAGGGAGACATAATGATGTCCTTCGGTCCGTTAGTACGAAAGTATGAGTTACCTAATAGAGACTTCTTTCGTTTTTTTCAAGTTAGGCATTTTATTCAAAAAAAGACCATACTTTTGACAGATCCCTACAAATCTGACATAGAAAGAGGGGTACTAAGGGCTAAGAGTACAGTCTCTGTCAGTACTTTATATCACCAATTGGGGGGTGCCACCTCAGATGAGTCTGATCAACTCTGCAAGATGTGGGAAAGAGAGCTGGGTGTTGAAGTTTCTTCAGAGGCTATTTGGGAGAATGCAAGGAAGATATCAATTTGCAATAGGACCCATGCTTTACAGTTGAAGATTCTCCACAGGGTCCACTTAGCCCCAGGCCGTTTGTCAAAGTTTAAACCAGGGGTATCTTCAGCATGTCCCAAATGCAAGGTCTGCATGGGCACTCTTACCCATTGTCTTTGGTCTTGTGACAGGCTTCAAACATATTGGAGCGCTGTGGCGGGTGCAATGGAGAGGATTTTAGGTGTAGAGGTGGAGAAGGACCCTATTGTGCTCCTTTTGGGCCTACCCATTGTATTTCCTGCAGACGCCCATAAGAAAAAACTTTTCAATATTCTTACGTTCTGTGCAAGGAAGAATATCTTGCTCGGTTGGATATCCGAAAACCTCCAGGCCTGTCGGGTTGGCGGAAAATTGTTGTGGAGCATATTCCTCTGGATTTTCTCACAAATGTGGTACACCACAAAACTGAGAATTTTTACAAGACATGGCAACCCTTTTTGAAATACCTGGACACAGATTTATCTGCCACACTAACAAGGGCTTTTATATAGCCGTAACGATTGTGTTTCATGAGTCCAATATCCAGGGAGGAGGAACTGTGAATGTATGTGTGTTTTGTTTGGCTGGGATGAGTTATTACTATTTATTTGTTTGTTGTTAGGTATTTATTTATTTAGTTAAATAGCTAGTTTAGGTTTTTCTTTAATTTTATTCTTCTCTATATATGTTTATACATTCGTATAAGAGGGTGGGTTGGGAAATTTTTTTATTATTTGCGTTTAGTTTTGAAATATTTTTGTACTGTTTTGAATTGCATTGTTTTGTATTTGTTGTAATATTTAAAAATCTATTTTTTCTTAATAAATATATTATAAAAAAGTGGAGAATGGGGTTTCAATGCAGAAATCCCACACTCATTTCCAACTGATATAATTTTCATTGTTAAAGGAAAGGGGACAGGGTGTGAATCACATAGATAGGAGATGGGAGCTCAACAGTACCATTTGACTTTTGTTCTGAATTGTAAAATACCTCATTTTTGCTGTTCCAGGGCTTTACGAGCAATATAAGAATCATGAATTTGTGAAAAAGACAGAATCACTCTTGAAGGGCAGACAAATTCTTTTTGAATCTCATGGTCTGAAGTTATTTAAATCCCCAGCCCTTAGGAATAAAAGGACTGCAGTGTTCACCTCGAATTACAAAAAAATCTCCTTGCATACTGCTGGACCACTTTGATTGACAGGCCATCTTGCATATCTTTAAAAAGCTATCACCATCTGTTAGTGCAGATTTATATGAGTTCATTTTTGATATTTCCCAAGAGCTGTTGTTATAGCTGAGTGTCTTCTGAATACTTGGCTGAGTTTTAAATATTTCATGTTTTGAAAATATCTAATGTCCCAAGGTCCACAGCCTTTGGAGAAGCTTTTGTGGATTATCACTACCCTCTATGTGAAAAATAGTTTCCTCATTTCACTTAGCTTTGTTGATACTATTTAAGGTACCAGAACACATGCTCAGGACTGTATCAGGTGTTAGTCTCATCAGTCTGTACCAATGAATTGAATCACGGATAGTGTGAACTGATAAATTAGTGGGGAGAAACATTAACAATCAAGTTAAAGCAATAAATCTCTCAAAAGAATTTCACTGACTTTTTCCCAGTGGTGGCAAATATTCGTCTGGTTCTGTCTCCTCTGGAATCCTCCCATCAGGTTTCTTGGGGATAACTGCAAAATACAAAACAGTATGTCACCACAGCCATATTTCTTGTATATCCCAATTCTCTGAATCACCAATATACAGTATATATTGTTACGATTTAAATTTTGAGTGACCAGGCCATGTTGTAACTATTAACTGAAGATCCAATATAGACTGCAACCATAAATTCCAGTGTCCAGACTTTAAACAGCCGAGGACTTAGTATGTCTTTCTTTTCCGATTTTCTTCCTTTTTGAAGGCACTGAGTGTTGAAGGAATTTTGTGTGGTTCCGAGGCCGTGAAAGAATATCCAAGTAGCCAGTCCTTGAAGGTGGAATTTCTGGAGGGTAGTTGATTCTGCCTTTATTTGATATTCACACATGCATGTTTTCTGGCAGAGGTCAATGAATCATGGTCAGCAACGGAAATGCTCACTTTGTGTCTTCATTTGCATTAGTTGGTGCTGAAGACAAAAATATTGTGTCAAATGCAACTGGACCAAGGATCATACCTTGGATCTCCTAGTCTCAGTAAGATAAGGCATATCAAGTGAAAAAGTTGTGAACACTCGAATTCCAGGCATTCAACTTAAAGTACACTTAACCCACTTGTTATTCATATGTCAGTTAATTGTCTCAGACATTGCACATGACTGATTGATACTGTTTAAAATTACTGAAATGATGGGATAATGCTGATCCGAACCATGAAAGTCATCGTGCTAATTTAGGGAAAATTGTATGGCAAAACCTTCATTACAGTAATAAGTTCACACAAATATGTTCAAATGTAGAAGCTGCTTATTATCATTAAGGTGCACAACATTTCTGTTCAGAAAGCTGCAAATCCAAACAGTGCTCCAGTGACAGAAACATTAACAATTGAATTCTCGAGTGATTGCTATCTTCTGATTACTTGTGAAATATGTTGCTTGAAACATGAATTCCCCTTTCCACCCACTTCAGTCTTTCTGGTTTCATTGACTTCTCCATCAATAAAAAGACTTGGGCAAAGAATTTCAATGGTGTTACTCAAACTCAGAAGTACAGGTAGTTCTTCTGTAATGTGTGTTTCTTCAGCACGAATTGGGTATAACATGACTGATGAATTGTGCACGTTGTTTGCACAACACGAACTTTCTGCTGAATGGCTATATCGGGTTTTTTGAAACGTGATCTACAGTGCGATTTCTACAGCAGTTTCCTAAAGGAACACAACTGTTTCATTATAGCAAAATGACCTGTACTAACAGCCTTTTCCAATCCTCCAGATTGCTCCACCAATTTCTTTTTATGCCATGTACATCAGCTACATGGCATGAGGTCCAGATGACACACTTCACAAGACTGAGCTCAAGTTAGGAGTTGTCCATTCGCCTCTTAAAGTCTGGTCCACCATTTGATATAATCATGCTGGTCTTATTGTGGCCTCTACTTCTCTTCTCCTGTCTTCCCTCAGTGAGCCTTGACTCTTGAATCAAAAATCTATCTCACTCACCCTTCAATATGTTCAATGATCCAGCCTCGATTGCTCTCAGGGAAGAGAATTCCACAGACTAACAATCCTCTGAGCAAAATATTAGTTATCCTCATTTCAGTCTTGGCAGACCCCTAATTATTAACTTATTTCACTTGGTTCAGATGCTTTTACCAGGGAAACACGCCTCAGCAGCTTCCCAGTTGAGTCCCTTCAGCATCTTTCATGTGTCAATTAAATCACTTCTCATTATCGGCTCAACCTGCTCACTTTTTCCGCACATGCTAAAGTCTTCATTCCAGGAATCAGTCAAGTGCACAGTTGTCTGTTGACCAGTGGTGTTCCACCAGGATCAGTGCTGGGACCTCTGCTGTTCGTGGGCTACATAAATGATTTGGAGGAAAACATAGCTGGTCTACTTCATAAGTTTGTGTACGATACCAAGATTGATGAAATTGCGGGTAGTGAGGAGGATTGTCAGAGGTACAGCAAGGTCTAGATCAGTTTGTAGGCATGGGCAGGAAAATGGCAGATGAAATTCAATCTGGACAAATGTGAGGCATTTTGGAAGATCAAGTACAGGTGGAAATTATGAAGTGAATGGCAGAACCCCTCAGATATGCAGAGGGATCTGGATGTGCAGATCCACAGATCACTTAGGAAGACAGTGCAGGTATAAGGTCATAAAAAAGGCTTGCCATCATTGGAAGTGCCATTGAGTATAAGGATAGGCAGGTTATGCTGCAACTTTATAGAACTTTAGTTAGGCCACACTTGGAATATTGCATACAGTTCTGCTCATCACACTACCTGTGCTATATTGTTCTTTATTCTTTCTGTAAATGAAGACAGCTTTAGTATGGAAGGGCAAAATATGTTGGTGCAGGCTTGGATGACCAAAGACCTATTCCTGTACTGTATTGTTCTTTGTACCAGAAGGATTTGGATGCTTTGGGGAGGGTACAGAAAACATTTACCAGGATATTGCCTGGTATGGGGGATTTTGGCTGTGATGAGAGGTTGGATAGACAGGGTTTGTTTTCACTGAAATGCAGGAGGTTAAGGGGGGAACCTGATAGAAGTGTGTAAGATTGTGAATGGCACGGATAGAGTGGAAAGTATGGGGCTTTTTCTCAGGGTGGAGGGATCAATTACTAGAGGACACAGGTTCAAGGGTGTGTGGATGGAAGTGATGGATTGGGGATGGTGGTAAAGTTTAAAAGAGATGTGCGAGGTAAGTTTTTCACACAAAGGGTGGTGAGTGCCTGGAGCGTGCTGCTAGAGGAGGTGTTGGAAGCAGACATAATAACAACATTCAAGAAACACCTGGACGAATACATGAATAGGAAGGCAATAGATGGATATGGATCCTGTAAGTGAAGACAGCTTTAGTATGGAACGTTAAAATATGTGGCCACAGCCTTGGAGGGCCAAAGGGCCTGTTCCTATGCTATATTGTTCTTTGTTCTTTCACCACATCTGATGCAGTAATATCCTTTTATAAGTAAGGAGACCAGATCCGCACAGTCTTCCCAACACTTCCCTATTATTGTAACACAATTCCCTTGTAACAAATGACAACATTCCACTTACTTCCCTCATCTGTCACTGTATCTGCAGTTAACTTTCATTCATGTACCAGAGCACCAAGATTCTGCTGTACCAACAAGCCCATTTAATAATTCAATATTTTTCTATTTTTCTGACCAAAGTGGACAAGTTCACTTTTGTTCCCCCCATGTTATACTCGGTCTGCCAAATTTGAGCGCATTTTACATCTTGGCCATTTTGTTTCTTATCTTTGTGTCTTTATGTCCTCAGCAAAAGCAGCAACTCTACATTTGGTCCCTTCATCTAAATATTTCATGCAGATTGTAAACAGTTGAGACCTCAGCACTGATCCCTCAGCATTCCACTCAGTTCAGCTTGCTAACCTAAAAGTGACCCCTTTCTTCCTATCTGCTTTCTGTGAGCTAACCAATCTGCTATCTCCGTTAATATGTTACCCTCTACACTGTGTGTTCTTAATGGGTGAAAGAGCTTTTCAATTGCCGCCTTATTGAATACCAGTGAACTGATGTTTTGTAACTGCGAACTTCCATTATTTCACACTATCTCCTCATTCATTCTTTTTTGAGATTTAACAATTGTCATCTTGTCCCAAAGTAACATGATTTTTTTTAATGCTCATATAAAGTTCTTTTTCAAGTTGAGGAAACTGTTGTCAACTTGACATTATCCATGTCCATATCGGTTCATGATTTCTACTAAGACTTGGCTCAGAACGATCTATTGGTGCTCTTATTGTCTAACCTGCAAGCTTTGGGATCTCTGCTCTTTTATGCTTTCATAATTCTTTGTCTTTAGTATTACAACATGTGACGCAGTCTGGCACTACACACTTTTAACAAAAATAATTTTCAGTGATCGCTGATCTCAGCTACTTTCAGGCTGTAAGACATTTAATTTAGCTCAATGTTTGTTGCGTCTAATTCTTACCATCTTATTCTGTCAATTATCAATTTCCTCAGCTCTTTCTCCGCTGTCCCTTCTCCACTCCATTTCTTTTCTCATTCTGTCGCCTCAACCACTCACTTCTCATTCTTTCCTTTTTCATCTGAACACTCTGGACTCATTGTCTTATTTCAATGCACTGAATCATGACTATTATGTAATGTGATGGATTTCAATCTTAAAGTCATAGAGTTTTTACAGTATGGAAAGAGGACATACAGCCCTGCATGTCGACACTAGCCATCAAACATCCATCTATTGTAATCCCATTTTCCAGCACTTAGCCCATAGCCAAATAAGCTATGATGTTTCATGTGTTCATCTAAGTAGTTCTTAAATGTCTTGAGAGTTCCCGCCTTCACAACCCCTTGAGGCAGCGAGTTCCAAATACCCATATTCTCTGGGTGAAAAATACTTCTCTTAAATCCTCTCTAAACCTTAAAAACTAGCAGGCGAAAGGCATCTCCTGATCTAACCTGTCGAGGCCCTTTTTAATAGATTTATTTCCTTCATGCCTTTTGATGGGAGAATGGAAATATAAATTTGTTCAGTTCTTTGATGGCACACTTTCATGCCTGATTTTCATATCCAGACGGCAGGCATGTTTAGCTTTTGAAAGTTTTGCTGAGTTAAAATGAAATTCCTGTATCTCCTCTCGTAATAATACCACATCCAGAGAATTCAGTTTCATCGTCATATCACCTTTACTTTTTGTCTGTAAACTCCGCAAACATTCATTCAAAACATGTATATTGCTCCCCTATGTGGGAAGAGTCATCTTATACCCATCTCAGATTTTTACACAGAAGAAAAAGCTTTTGTCTATCAGGCAACCTGTCCAGCAATACCACTCTCTCTCACATCCCCTCTTCTAGCCTTTTTCCATGTCATTTTATCAATACAATCATAATATTTTCTGTTTTTCTTGATAAATGAAAAAAAATCTAAAATGTCTTGCCTCTTTGCATTCTCTCTTACTTCGCACACCTTCACCACTGCATTGAAACAAATTATCGCATTGTTTCCCAGACTAACTTTTTTTTTCTCAGATCCTCAAAACAGGAATACTTACTAGCATCAATTATTTTTCTCCTGCCACAGTCTGTTAAAACTGACGCTTGACATTACCGAATGAGAAGAAATGGTGAAGAAAATCAGAAAATGGTATCATGGAGGCTTTGACACTTCATGAAGATTACTAAAGTTGACAAATCTTCACTTGAGATAGGTGTTGCTGTCTTTAATGTCAAGGAAGATTAAAATCGGATACTAACTATTTTTGTCAGTAAGAGTAATTAAGCAAAGTGACAGTGATATGAGGCTGAAAAAATGTTTTGCATTGTTAAAAGTGAGAAACACTAGAAGGAATTGATGTGAGAAAGCATGATGAGAAGAGAATGTGGAAAATGTATATGGAATTCAGTGTAAATGCAATGTGGAGCAAAATATGCAGATATGCCTCATCTCACCAGCTACATAAACCCCTCACCACACTCCTCCCTTTGCACAATCCCATGATTATTCAAGATTTCATGATTGTGTCACAATTTTTGTCTACTGATATTCTATAATTTATTATTGCTACAATAAGAACTTGTTTCATGTTGGACCAGAGGTTTTATTTTATTTTAATTCCCACTTGATTTTTCAAAGCCACACACCTCATCTATCCAAATGGGTAGGTATGTAGTTGGATGTCCTTTCATGAGGCACTGGCATAGCAGGTGGACTGTGCCAAAGACCACCCTACTTCCTTCTCTTTTGTCCTGATGGGGAGATTCTCAGTTTTGACAATGTTCCCTTTTTTTTCATTTCTTTTACCATTGGTCATAGCAGATAAACTGGTTTCTGCTAGCTGTTTCTGCAATTTACAGCAAACCAAATTTGCAGTCTCTGTTGCAAAACAGGCACTTCAGATTTGTTATTTCTTGGAAATATTTCTGGACACCATTCTGTTGAAATGCCATAATTTAATTCCTATTGTCCTTTTCTTTGTATGGAAGGTCTTTAATATGCACTATGTTAAGATACATCTGTAAAGTATTGCTGACAATAGGGTGGGTTCCTGAGGCTGCCATAAGTTGAGTGCAGGTCTGCAGATAAAGGAATGAAACTGGGAAATGTGATATTGTCTTCCTGAGACCCAAACAATGGGGAGATGAAACATGGATTGTGTCTGGATATCTTTCCAGATATATTGCAAAATCTTGCAATTGTAATGTTTTATCATCTTTGTGAGGATGACATTTTAAATATGTGTTCCGAATTTCCTAAAAATCACATTTTAGAATGCGACAAAGAGACTGAACTAGTGTTCAGAGAAATTGCACGTTTCATTTGAGATTTTTCATTTAACTTGTAGCACAATTAAGGATCCTTCAAAATATTATTGTGCAGACAAAAAGCAATAGGACATATCATTGTCATTAAAAATACTTACAGTCTTCTTCATTCCAAGTATATGCCTCCCCGAGATCTTCATAGTCGTATATTTCATCAAGATCGGGCTCTTTAGGTTGCACTGAAACACACAGAGAATTCATCTTTTGCTGATTTGACTATATTTGCTGTTAAGCCAGGAGCAAAGTTGGTGTATTCCTGTGTCATTCACTATCATTCACACATCTACGATTGGTATTTGGAATTAGAAAAGTTACATTCTCTTTTAACAGAAATGGATATCTCCCTCTCCACTAAGTTCTGATTGTCTCAGTATGCCTCTTGCAAAGTAAAATTGCTGTGTGAATAAACTAGCAAAGATCTAAAGGTTGAAAATTGAAAAAAAAACTGGAAAAGCAAAGCAGGCCACTCAGTGTCAGAGAAAAATGGCACTATCCGTTTGAAGGCCATTCAGTTTTGTTAGACCATAGAAAATAGTAACAGGTGAAGGCATGTCAGAGCCTTGACCCTGCTCCTCCACTCAATACAATCATGGCTGATCCGTGTTCTGCCAAATAGTCACACCGCATTTTATTTTAACATTTTTCTTTTGGTTGCTGACCGAACAACCTTTATGCTCCACTACTTTTAAACCATTCACATGAAATAATCTCATATAAGGTTCAGTTTCGTTCAAGCTTATTGTTTACCTGTATGTGAAGCAATATTTTTCTGTTGGCAAGCTCACATGCAGTGTCTCTAGAGTGCTGTCAGTTGAAAAATCTCTTTAAAAAGTGATAAAAGCTGTGTCGCTGGAAATAGTTTGGAACCAGTGGATGCTGAGTTGGTGGTGGCAGTGGGCGGAATGTTTGGAAACGGCGGTGGGGGGGGGGGGGGGGGGGGGGGCGGTTTCTCATTTAAGATTTACTGCCACAAAATTAAATGCTGTTATTCATCTCAAAATTGTATTTTAAATTTCAGTCAGCCTAAATTTTAATTCTGTCTCAAAACGGGCACACTTTAAATTCTGAAGTCGTGGGAATTTTTAAAATATTTTTACAACTGCTGTATTAAAAAAATGTCAGTGAATCAGCTGCTTGCTGACTTCAATGGAAATAAAAATTGAGAAAGATGGTGATTCACTATCATCCATTTCATGCCACAATTATTTTTACTGACGAAGGATGATGATTGCTTTCAGTTCTGTGATAATGTTTTGCATTGTTTGGAACTCTGAATGCCTACAAGCAAGTGGTAGGAAGACTGGAAAGTAATTTTTTGTCGGGCCTTTACTGCTTTCCTACTTTCAATTTTCCAACCGAGCTAAAGAACTCATGTGTCGTATGTGAAAGGACAACGCACAGGCTCACTGCATTAATTTGTTCTTTGTCATTGTATCCTATCATGCCAATTCCCAAACTCAGCAAATTGAGAGTATAGAACATTTCTGACTAACATACTGTCATTGACTACCTCCAATTGGAAGGTCAGGATGAACTTCTTCAGTTACCAGGTTAGTATAAAAACTGGTCCAGGTAGTTGGAATTCAATCAGCCGTGTAAAGTGATGTCAGAACTGGCAGACAAGCAGAAGGCTACTTACACTCTCCATATTCATCTGGTTCAAGTTCATCAATCTCCAACTCAAATTCTAGCTCCTCATCAAGAGTTGTGTCATAATCTTTCTCATCTGGTGTGCTCCACCCATCTGTATTATATTACAGAATTTGATTAGAATGAGGTTTTGGCTTTCCATTTCTGAAATGCTAATTTTCAAAGCTTGTGAAAATCTTTTTATCTGTTACTCAGTTAAACAAAAGAGATCACATTACACCAAAGCAGAGCAACAATTTTGATATCACAAGATGTGGTAGAAATTGGGGTAGCACAGTGGTTAGCACTTTTGCTCACAGTGTTAGGGACCTGGGTTCAATTCCAGCCTTAGGTGATTGCCTGTGCGGGCTTCCTCCGGGTGCTCCGGTTTCTTCCCACAGTCCAAAGATGTGCAGGCTAACTGGATTGGCCATGTTAAATTGCCCTGTGGTGTCCAGGGTTGTATAGGTTAGGGGCATCCCAACTGGGTGGGCTGCTCTTTGGAAGATTGGTGCAGATTTGATGGGCCGAATGGCCTCTCTCTGCACTGTCAGGATTCTATGAAATAAAGTAAGGAACATTTCAAATGCAGGAATTTTTGAATTTCCCTCAAGGGACTTGAATGATACTTCACGACTTCCTGGGAGAATGATGCATACTAATACCCATCTAATTCATTGTTTCATATGAGCAGTTTTCAGTAATGGGCATTTGGGATGCACTTGAATGACAAATTAATAGAAGAATATCAGTATTTTCTCAGTTGGTCTGGTAGCTAATTTGGGGATCTTGGTATGTGATGAGTTTTTCTGATGCTCTGATCGTGTGCCTGCCTTTGAGCCAGAGACATTCAGTACAAGTCCCTCCTCAAGAGTTGATGGCAAAGGAAGACAAATTTACAACATGGCCAAACATTTTGAGTACTAACCTGAAAATCTTTCCAAAACATACTAACAAAAGGAAAATGTGCATGTTGCCACAGTAACTTGGACACAGTGAACAGTAACATCTCACCACCACTTTGTTTAATACGAGGATCAAAACGATTGATTAGTTGTCCTGACACTTTGACAGCCATTGTGTCAGAAGATTGAGGGTTAATGTCCAACTCCAGACACTAGGCTGATACAAGATTAAAGAGCATGGTTACTGCAATGTCTTGATAACATCGATCTCTGATGAGTTCATAAGATATTGGAGCAGAATTAGGCCATTTGGATCTGCTCCGCCATTCAATTATGGCTGATATGCTCCTCATGCCCATTTTCATGCCTGCTCTCCATATCCTTTCTACCCATTACCAACTAAAAATTTGTATAACGTCTTCTTAAAGTTACTCACTGTCCTGGCATCCACCGCACTTTGAGGTACTGAATTCCACAGATTCACAACCCTTTGGAGAAGTAGTTTGTCCTCAACTCTGTTTTAAACTCTCCTTATCCTAAGACTAGACCTCTCATCCTAGAATGGCCCACAAGAGGAAGCATCCACTCCAAATCTATTTTATCCACATCTTTTACCATCTTGAAGACCTCTATTTGATTCCCCCTCATTCTTCTAAATTCCAAGGAGCATGGGCCCAAACTGTTCAACCTCTCCTCATATGACAAACCCCTCATCTCTGGGTTCAATTGAGTAACCCTTCTCTGAACTGCCTGCAATGCCGCGACATCTTTCGTGGGGACCAAGACTGTGCACAGTACTCCAGGTGTGGTCTCACCAATACCTTGTGTAGTTCCCACAATACTTCCTTACCTTTATATTCTTTTAGCTACAAAGCCAACATTCCATTTGCTTTCTTTATTATCTGCTGTACCTGCATGCTAGTTTTCTGTGACTTATGAACAAATCCACTTAGATCCCACTGCACCAGTGCACCCTGAAGTCTTTTCCCATTCAGATAATAGGTCGCTTTCCCATTTTTTCGACCCACATGCATGACCTCGCATTTATCCATGTTAAACTCCATCTGCCACATTTTGGCCCACTCTCCTAATCCACCTATAATCCATTTGTAACATTCCTATTTCCTCATAGCAGTTTACTGACCCGCCTATTTTTGTGTCATCCGCAAATTTGGCTACAGAGCCTTCTATCCCTGTATCCTTCTCAGTCAGCACCTGCAACATGAACTTCATTGTTTATGGGATTGGCTGTCACGTTTCTTCAATTACATCACAAACCAAACTTATAAAATACAACAGGTTGTAAAAGGCACATGACTATGAATGTTTCTGTTGAAATGAAAAAACCTTACAGCTAGAACAAACAAAGTTGTTATCTCTAGTTTGTTATTCCTGCGATGTGCTAACGAGGCGAGGAGAGAGTCAGCAGTTGAACACGTGACTACAGGATGGTGCAGGAGTGAGGTATTCAGATACCTGGATAATTGGGGCTCATTCTGGGTTGGTGGGACCTCCATAAACAGGATGGTCAACACCTGAACCAGAGGGGTAACAATATCCTAGGGGGGAGATTTGCAAATACTCTTTGGGAGGTTTTAACAAATTCAGTAAGGGGATGGGAACCTGAATTGTAGCACCAGTGTTCAGGAGGTTGAGAGTGGTGAGATCATAAATAAGGTTTCAAGGTCGCAAGAGTGTATCGGCAGGCAGGGAGGAGGTTTGAAGTGTGTCAACTTCAATGTCAGGAGCACCCAGAATAAGGTGGGTGAACTTGTATCATGGGTTTGTATCTGGAACTTCCATGTTATGACCATGGGAATAGTTGTTGTAGGTTCTGGGGTTTAGGTGTTTCAGTAAGAACAGGGAAGGTGATAAAAGAAGGGGATTAGATTACTTTACTAGATTAGATTACTTTACAGTGTGGTAACAGGCCCTTCGGCCCAACAAGTCCACACCGACCCTCCGAAGCGCAACCCACCCAGACCCTTACATTTACCCCTTATCTAACACTACGGACAATTTAGCATGGCCAATTCACCTGACCTGCACATCTTTGGACTGTGGGAGGAAACCGGAGCACCCGGAGGAAACCCACGCAGACACGGGGAGAATGTGCAAACTCCATACAGTCAGTCGCCTGAGGCAGGAATTGAACCCAGGTCTCTGGCGCTGTGAAGCAGCAGTGCTAACCACTGTGCCACCGTGCCGCCCACGGAGTGTGGCATTGTTAGTCAAGGCCAGTATTACAGTGGCAGAAAGCATGTTTGATGAGGACTTGTCCAATGAGGTAGTATGGGCTGAGGTTAGAAACAGGAAAGGAGAGATCACCCTGTTGGGAGTTTTCTATAGACCTCCAAAAAAGTTCCAGAGGTGTAGAGAAAAGGATTGCAAAGATGATTCTGGACAGGAGTGAAAGTAACAGGGTAGTTGTTATGGGGGCTTTAACTTTACAAATATTGACTGGAAACGCTATAGTTTGAGTCCTTCAGATGGGTTAGTTTTTGTGCAATGTGTGGGGAAGGGTTTCCTGACATAGTGTGTAGATAGGCCAACAATAGGCAAGGCCACATTAGATTTGGTATGGGTAATGAGCCAGGCCAGGTATTAGATTTGGATGTAAATGAGCACTTTGGTGATACTGACCACAATTTGGTTATGTTTACTTTAGCGATGGAAAGGGATAGATACATACCGCAGGGCAAGAGTTATAGCTGGGGAAAGGCAATTATGATGCAATTAGGCAAGATTTAGGATGCATAGGATGGCAAAGGAAACTGCAGGGGATGGACACACTTGAAATGTGGAGCTTGTTCAAGGAACAGCAACTGCGTGTCCTTAATAAATATGTACCTGTCAGGCAGGCAGGAAGTGGTAAAGCGAGGGAGTTGTGGTTTACTAAAGAAGTTGAATTTCTTGTCAAGAGGAAGAAGAAGACTTATGTTAGGATGAGACATGAGGGCTGTTAGGGCGTTTGAGAATTAAAGTTCACCAGGAAAGACCTAAAGAGAGAGCTAAGAAGAGCCAGGAGGCCATGAGAAGGTGTTGACACATAGGATCAAAGAAAACATGATAGCTTTCCTTGGTATGTCAGGAAGAAAAGAATGAAGAGAGTAAGATTAGGGCCAGTCAAGGACAGTAGTGGCAAGTTGTGCGTGGAATCTGAGGAGATAGGAAGAGGCAGTATTTTGTCAGTATTCACACAGGAAAAAGACAATATTATCGAGGAGAATACTGAGATACAGGCAATTAGACTAGACGGGATTGAGGTTCATAAGGAGGAGGTGTTCGCAATTGAAAATAGATAAGTCCCCTGGGCCGGATGGGAATTATCCTAGGCATCCCTGGGAAGCTAGGGAGGAGATTGCAGAGTCTTTGGCTTTGATCTTTATGTTGTCATTGTCTACAGGAATAGTACCAGAAGACTGGAGGATAGCAAATGTTGTCCCCTTATTCAAGAAGGGGAGTAGAGACAACCCTGGTAATTATAGACCAGTGAGCCTTACTTCAATTGTGGGTAAAGTGTTGGAAAAGATTATAAAAACTAGGATTTATAATTATCTGGAAAGGAATAATTTGATTAGGGATAGTCAACATGGTTTTGTGAAGAGTAGGTCATGCCTCACAAATCTTATTAAATTATTTGAGAAGATGACCAAACAGGTGGATGAGGGTGAAGCGGTTGATATGGTGTATATGGATTTCAGTAAAGCATTTGATAAGGTTCCCTACGATAGGCTACATTTACTATAAACCAACCGACTCCCACAGCTACCTAGACTACGCCTCCTCCCACCCTGCCCCCTGTAAAAACGCCATCCCATATTCCCAATTCCTTCGTCTCCGCCACATCTGCTCCCAGGAGGACCAGTTCCAACACCGTACAACCCAGATGGCCTCCTTCTTCAAAGACCACAATTTCCCCCCAGACGTGGTCGATGATGTCCTCCACCGCATCTCTTCCACTTCCCGCTCCTCCGCCCTTAAGCCCCGCCCCTCCAACCGCCACCAGGACAGAACCCCACTGGTCCTCACCTACCACCCCACCAACCTCCATGTACAGCGTATCATCTGCCGTCATTTCCGCCACCTCCAAACGGACCCCACCACCAGGGATATCTTTCCCTCCCCTCCCCTATCAACGTTCCGAAAAGACCACTCCCTCCGTGCCTCCCTCGTCAGGTCCACACCCCCCACCAACCCAACCTCCAGTCCCGGCACCTTCCCCTGCAACCGCAAGAAATGCAAAACTTGCGCCCACACCTCCCCCCTTACTTCCCTCCAAGGCCCCAAGGGATACTTCCATATCCGTCACAAATTCACCTGCACCTCCACACACATCATCTATTGCATCCGCTGCACCCGATGTGGCCTCCTCTATATTGGGGAGACAGGCCGCCTACTTGCGGAACGTTTCAGAGAACACCTCTGGGACACCCGGACCAACCAATCCAACCACCCCGTGGCTCAACACTTCAACTCCCCCTCTCACTCCACCAAGGACATGCAGGTCCTTGGACTCCTCCATTGCCAGACCATAGCAACACGACAGTTGGAGGAAGAGCGCCTCATCTTCCGCCTAGGAACCCTCCAACCACAAGGGATGAACTCAGATTTCTCCAGTTTCCTCATTTCCCCTCCCCCCACCTTGTCTCAGTCAAATCCCTCGAACTCAGCACTGCCTTCCTAACCTGCAATCTTCTTCCTGACCTCTCCGCCCCCACCCCACTCAGTCCTATCACCCTCACCTTGACCTCCTTCCACCTATCGCATTTCCAACGCCCCTCCCCCAAGTCCCTCCTCCCTACCTTTTATCTTAGCCTGCTGGACACACTTTCCTTATTCCTGAAGAAGGGCTTATGCCCGAAACGTCGATTCTCCTGTTCCTTGGATGCTGCCTTACCTGCTGAGCTTTTCGAACATCACATTTTAAGCATGGGATTGTGGTCAATTTAGTAATTTGGATCAGAAATTAGCTAGTTGTAAGAAGACAGATGGTGGTGGTTGATGGGAAATGTCCATCCTGGAGTTCAATTACTAGTGGAGTATGCAAGGATCTATTTTGGGGTCACTGCTGTTTGTCATTTTTATAAATGACCTGAGTGAGGGCATAGAAGGATGGGTTAGTAAATTTACGGATGATACGAAGGTCAGTGGAGTTGTGGACAGTGCGGAAAGATGTTGCAGGTTACAGAGGGACATAAGTAAGCTGCAGTGCTGGACTGAGAGATGGCAAATGGAGTTTAATGAGGCAAGGTATGAGATGATTCACTTTGGAAGGAGTAACAGGAGTACAGAGTACTGGGTTAATGGTAAGATTCATGGTAATGTGGATGAGCAGAGAGATCTTGGTGTCCATGTACATAGATCCCTGAAAGTTGCCACCCAGGTTGATAGTGTTAAGAACGCATATGGTTTGATTAGATTGCTTACAGTGTGGAAACAGGCCCTTCAGCCCAACAAGTCCACACCGACCCTCCGAAGAGTAACCCACCCAGACCCATTCCCCTACATTTACCCCTTCACCTAACACTATGGGCAATTTAGCATGGCCAATTCACCTAACCTGCACATTTTTGGACTGTGGGAAGAAACCAGAGCACCCGGAGGAAACCCACACAGACACATGGAGAATGTGCAAACTCCACACAGACCATTGCCTGAGGCGGGAATTGAACATGGGTCTCTGGCGCTGTGAGGCAGCAGTGCTAACCACTGTGCCGCCCCAAAACACAGTGGCACTCCCTGCAGTTATTGAGTTCGAACTTGATTTTACTCAGCACTAAGTTCATTAACCCGAATTAAATTAATGAAGCTCGCCTTTCCTATTTCAGACTACCTCTAAGGGTCTACCTAGGACTTGAACCCAGGGCCTTTCAAATCTCATCCCAACTCTAACCACATGGCCACCAGACACATGCATATGGTGTGTTAGCTTTTATTGATAGAGTTGGGTTTGGAGCCATGAGGTCATGTTGCAGCTGTACAAAACTCTAGTGCACCCACACTGGGAGCATTGCATACAGTTCTGGTCACCGCATACTAGGAAGATGTGGAAGCATTAGAAAGGGTGCAGAGATTTACCAGGATGTTGCCTGGTATGGAGGGAAGGTCTTATGAGGAAAAGTTGACAGACTTGAGGCTGCTTTTCACTGGAGAGATGGTTGAGTGGTGATTTATTAGAGACATACAAGATGATCAGAGGATTAGTTAGGGTGGACAGTGAGAGCCTTTTTCCTCAGATGGTGATGGCTAGCATGAAAGAACATAGCTTTAAATTGAGGGATGACAGATATAGGACAGATATCAGAGGTAGGTTCTTTACTCAGAGTAGGAAGGGCATGGAATGCGCTGCCTGCAACAGGAGTAGACACACCAACTTTAAGAGCATTTAAATGGTCATTGGATAGGCATACTGACGAGAATGCAATAGCGTAGATTAGATGAGCTTCAGATTAGTTTCACAGGTTGGTGCAACATCAAGGGCCGAAGGGCCTGTACTGCACTGTAATGTTCTATGTTCTATCTTGTCTGAACCTGTTCTAATGTAAAGATTTTCCTCAAATGATCTTAAATGTACATGGCCAACCTGTCATTATGCTTCTAATCCACTTGTTATCCAAAAGGATATGAACAAATTCTTGTGTGTCAGATGTCAATATGAACTAGGTCCTCATCTCAACAATATGCTACTTTTGCAGTACTTCACTGTGTTTCTATTTTCATTGAATCAGAGTCCATTAGGAGACCAATTAATTTCTCACAACTGTGATAACTAATGTGGAGGAGTCTCTCCCAAACCACTTTCCCTTCTCTATCAATTCTTTTTCAGATTTTAATCACTTTCTTCACAAAGATATTACAGTCTCTGTCTCAAAAACCACTCATATTCCCTTGTTCTTGGTTATTCTTGATTCTCCAACCAATGAAATCAAATGCTCACTGCTAAGCTTATATAATTGTGCCTAATTTGGAAAGCTGTTATAAAAATCTTTCTTAAGCATTTCTGTTTCAATAGAAATATTTCAGTTCTGACTTTTCTTCATGACTATTTAATATGTTTTCATTTTTAAAAACTGAAACATTTAGATTCAAAGGAAGTATTTATCCTCCACTAATTTTCTGGAGACCAATAAATATCATATCAAGCAGAACTTTGAAGCTGGAAGAAGCTGCATAGACTAAGTGCCTCTTATATTTCTTTGAAATGCAGCCACTGTTGATCAAAGACGGCTACCCCTCAAACCGTCAAAGACTAAGAATGCTATATTTTTAAAGAGCGCAAGTTTGGGACACAAAGGATGATTCACCCTGTAGGAAGTTTTTTGGAACTTGCATAACACTGCTGGCTGATGTTCAGACTCTACACCTTCAACCTTTTTTGCAAAACCACTTCCTATCTTCCTTCTTTGAGACTTGGATTACGCCACCCCACCCCACCCCTCCCCACACCCGATGCTGACTCTCCTCTCAAGGAGTCACAATATCCACTCAACACAGGGCTGATGTTATGTTTCACTTGTATCTACTGTTGTAAAACCAAGTGCTCATGACTAGAGATATATCTATGTGGTAGCTCTGCACATGTTTTGCAAAGTAAATTGTTTGAAACATACATTCATCCACATGTTCATCTATTCCATAATCATAATTCTCTCCAAATGACTCAGTTGGGACTTCTGCAGCTTCTGTAGGTTCAGCTGTAAAAGGAATTAAGAAAGATCATGTTTGAGTACTTCACATGCAAGAATGGAATTAACTAAGATACACAAAACAGAGTAAGATGAACAGTACCTTAAATACACCTTAAATATCAGAAATAGAGCTATAAAACACAGCAAGTGGCAATTTGCCCCATCACGTGTGTGCCAGAACTTTGAAACAGCTATCTATTAGTCCCAATCCTCTGCTCTCCTCCCACAAACATGCTAATTTTTGCATTTCAACGATATGATCTGAAGAGTAAGATTCTAGATTGCAAGAACAGTTCCAACTGCCAAACTGGCGTTAAATATATTCCTTTGAGCTCATGCCTGTCACCAATTCCAATTTGTTATGAATTGTTTCCAACGAGTATTTTAATTTCAGCTCTCTTTGCAGAGCCACATCACATCTCATACTGTATTAAATAGACCTCCCTGTTTATTCACCACTTGAGATACTTAAGCATTAGAGTACTATATGGCGTCTGGCTCCAACTAGAAAATTCTATCCACGTTATGAACAGGAGGGATAACCTACCAGTTTTCTCTTCTTCAATGATTTCCTTTTCCTCAGTGTCGTATTCAACATAAGATGGTAGTGTGAATGGCATGGCAGGTGGTTCAGTTGGCCACAGGTCATATTCAACTGAGTAAAAAGCAGATTTTAGTTGTTTTCTGTCACAGTTTGTCTTCATGTTAAAAATAGGTTTATGCTTAAAACGCAAACTTTTAATTTATGTCAGTTTGGCTCATGAATTCCAATCTCCTTGGTCCCCAGGTAAATACCAAGATTCAAGCAAGACTAGGAACTCACCGTCACTTCTTATGATGTAGTGTACTGAATAATTCCTATCTTACACTGGTGAACACTAACCCATCTGTTTCCTTCCCTCAGGAGTCTCTCAGCTTTCCTCTTTAGTATGTCAGCTTCGTGTCTTTTTGTGGGTTCTTAAGTCTGGTTGCTACATCTGCATTTGATTAATTTTTTTTTTAAATATGGAAAAACCCAAAGGTTTTGACAGAAAGAAAGCTGGAATCTGTACAGATCAGAATCAAAAAGATCTTTTTCACTGATGCGTTGTTTCCTTTCACCATTGGTTGCAGTGTGAGAGTTAAGCATTTATTCACCTTTGAATGGGACCAGGAGACAACTGAACTCTGAGCACTCTCGGAGAGTCATCTGTCAGACACCTGAAAGTTATAACTTCTTAAAAAATTTACCTTTGGCTGCCAGCAGTTCCTCTGAATCCCAGCTCCCCAAGCCTGGCCATTTAAAAATAAAGACTTGCATATTTCATGCAGTAATGTTGAAATAAGGAATAATAATAAACTTAAATATGAAATGGCAGCAATATAGCTGTGACACTTGTTCAAAAAGCACCCCCGCCCCAGGAACTTGGCTGTGCAATTCCACTATGTGGATGTAAGATGAGCACTGGTTGAGACCCAATGGTGATTCCTCCAACAGATGCATAATACGTCAGCACACACTGGGATGGTCACTCAGGACAGTTACAAATGAGTGGTGATGGGTGGAGCTGTACCCTAGTGAAAGTCAGTACTCCCCAGGGTTGAAAGAACACAAATGTAAACTGTGGAGACACTGAAATCATTTGCTATAAAACATGCTTTTCCTTCTCTTGATCCCCAGTTATGCTTTTCTTTTTTCATTTATGGCATGGACGCATTGCTGGCTGGCCAGCATTTACTGCCCCTCTCACTTTGCCCTTGAGGAGGTGGGAGTGAGCTGCCTTCTTGAACTGCTGCAATCCACACATGGTGTGTGTTGACCCACAATACTGTAATGGAGGGAATTCAACAATTTTATAATAAATTTATATTATTAACCTTTCATATTACTTTTTTGTAATAATCGAAAATTGAGCAATTTACATGATTACACCAAAGAACTCAGTTTTTGATCTGATTTACCAGCAGCAAGCAGAACACTGAAACACTGGCTTTAGTTGTCAAACCCAGGAATATCAGGGAATGAGCACAACAGATCTCAGAATTGCAGTTTAATTGGCCACTTGCTTTTCAATTGTCGTATAATAAAGCAAGCAAAGGGATTTTGTTTGGGAGGAATCAGAGCTGAAGTTGAACTGAATGTACAAGTCACCACCTCCTCTCAGAAACACCATGGCTGCTTGGATTTCATTTGATCCTAATTAGACTTACATATTTCCAGGCCCGTGACAATTTCTTCCATCATTTCTGTGACAGGCTCAGTTTGAATTTCTATAGATCAGAAATAAACTAAAAGTTAGACATATCTGTAAACAGGTCATGATTTATACTCTTTTTCTACTTCAGAAATAAAATTGAAATAAGCCATTCACAAAGTATCATAAAGCATGGAGAAGATATTCAGCCTACCATGTCCATTCCTAACACACCGTGGGTGGCACGGTGGCACAGTGCTTAGCACTGCTGCCTCACAGCGCCAGAGACCCGGGTTCAATTCCCACCTCAGGCAACTGACTGTGTGGAGTTTGCACATTCTCCCCGTGTCTGCGTGAGTTTCCTCCCACAGTCCAAAGATGTGCAGGCCAGGTGAATTGGCCATGCTAAATTGCCCGTAGTGTTAGGTAAGGGGTAAATGTAGGGATATGGGTGGGTTGCGCTTCGGCGGGGCGGTGTGGACTTGTTGGGCCGAAGGGCCTGTTTCCACACTGTAAGTAATCTAATCTAATTGAAATCCATGAAAATGCAAAACCTTGTGTGTGATGCCAGCAGTACAAAGGAAACGTGATAATCTCTGATCTTCAATGCTAAGATTCTCAACTTCTATCAGGCATAAACGATTTTCTTCACGTTGGCATCAGCAGCTTACTGTGAATTAAAGCTAAGCCAACAAATATTGTAAATTTGAAGCCGTTGCAGAAAGAGCTGCTGTCCATGCCCTGGAACACTTCAAAGAGAAAAAAAAAAGCATAGGACTCTACAGCTCCATTTGAAGTTGCTCAAAACTCATTCAATTTTATGTGGTTAAGATTAGGGATCGTTGACTTTTGCTTTTCTATGGCTAACTGCCTGTTGTGTACTTCTGAAACTTGGATGTGTCTGGAAGGTGAGACATGTTACCAAAGCTTTTCATCTTGAGTTCAATGTGACAAATATGACAAATGTCAAACAATCACAATTTGCACAAAAGGAGAAAAGAATGCTGATTAAGTTGGCAATCAACTCTGATTGACCATGGCATTGCTTTGAAAGAGATGACAGGGAACTATTGTCTTCCCATGCTTCTGCACAGTTCAGAAAAGGCGCTAAGCTTAGCCATTCTTATTTATTTGCACAGAGTGTGTCCCTGCATCGCATGGGAAACCTATATTTCCCTATTGCTTTTTTCTACTGCATTGCCTTGTCCAATGCCTCTTGCCAGTGCAAGACAAAGGCTTTTTGCATCATGTCTCTTTTCAGCAATACTCATGTTCTGTACCACCGTGTACGTTTCTCAAACTTCTTGCTTTTATTCTATTGTTGGCACAGCGGGCAAAAAAAATCCCAGCTACTTCTTGCTTATGAATGTTCACTTTTGTTAACAATGCAGAGTGGTACAGAACTTAGCTCAAAAGGCTCAGTTACTTTCTTTAGCTTGAAAAAGAAGTATATTTCATCGGAAGGTTTATCACAAGAGGGAATGCAAACAAATAGGTCTGCACTGATTGGTCTTATTTAGAGTCATAGAGTTATACAGCAAGGAAACCTCTGGTCCAACTCGTCCATGCCAACCAGATATCCTAAACTAATCTAAACCCATTTGCCAGCATTTGATCCATATCCCTCTGAATGCTTTCTATCCATATACATCCAGATGCCTTTTAAATGTTGTGATTATACCAGCCTCCACTATTTCCTCAGGCAACGTGTTCCAGACATGCCCCACCCTCTGCATAAAAAAGTTGTGTCTTTGGTTGCTTTTCCAGAGATTCTTGAAACCAAACAGCTGAGGCAGTTAGCTGTGTCGGTTACTGCTGGATCAGACAGCTGTGCATGTTTACTGCTCCATTTTATTCACATCTCATGTGATCACTGCCTTTGCCTCACTCTTCCTCCTTTTAAAAGTGCCTTTGTTTTGATCTTTTTCTTCCCAAAATTCCAAAACAATGCAACAGCTTATAAAATAGTAATTACTGCCCCTTGGATTCTAGGAAATCAGCTCCGACACTGAAAATACAGTCGTCCTCTCGTGCACATGGGGGATATGTTCCAAGACCTACTGCGGAAGCCTGAAACCACAGATATGTGCGAACCCATTCATTTAAATGGGAAATTTATCTTCCCCGCAACCTCCTGGTCCCCGGTTCTGCAACATTCCCTTTTATATGTTCAGGCTGCAGTAAACCGCAGGTAAATGAAACTGCGGTAACAGGACCTGTGGATACGGGGGTCACCCTCTCCCTCAAAAAAGGAGCATCTCTTCCAGCCACAATTTTTTTCCTGTCCTCCATCATGGATTATCCAGGAATCCCTTCATCTGTTGGTTGTCGGAATTATACACGAAGTGCAAAGAGAAGGTAATTTGAGCTTACCGATAACACCAACTAGCATTTATTTGGTGCCTTTAACATAGTTACTGCCCCAAGGGGCTTCACAAAAGTTATTGAATAGAATTTGGCACCAAGCCAGAGAAAGAGATATGATGGCAAATATCAAAAAGTTGGTTGAACAGGGAGGTCTAAAGGTCTCAAAAGAGGAGAATGGAGAGGCTGAAGGATGGGTCTGGTGCCAGTGGTGGTGCAATTAAAGTCGGATGTGCAATAATGAAAGCCAGAATGAAGGTAAAGGGACCTCATTGTGTTTCTCATTGACATCCAATATGGAAAAAGTGTGACTCATTGGAAATAGTTCAGGAGAGTTTCCTTTTCTGCCCTCATAATAACAGGGAATGATCTTATGGTCACAGAATAGTTGAATTTACATTCACAGTTTGTGCAATGAAGTGAAATGCCAGCCTGCGCTATTTTCTCATTGGGAGATATAAAGGCAAGATGAGTGCTTCAGCACGAGAACAGAGTCAAGTGAAGGTTAGTTGAAACTGCACAAGGAGCATTCTGTGAAGGGAAGCTGTTTCTATACTCCTTTAACAAATTACATATCTATATTAATCTGGATGCCTTAATCCATTGTGCTTGTCTGTGGTCCCTTATCAATTTCTGTTCCTTTGTAAATCTTATTTAATAATATTTTATTATAAATTTATCTTTCCAGAGTACAGGAAAATGACATCACCACAGGAAATGACATCACCAACCCAAAGAAACCCAAACATATAAACAGAAAGCAGGAATCATGTACACTGCTTTGCCTGAGGCCCACTGAAGATGTTACCTAATCGGGTGACGAAACGTCCAGAAATGAACCTCCAAGCTCAGCGAGCAAACCTACATCCATAAACAGTATCTGTCCATGCAGTAAATTAGCCTTGAATTAAATTTGATGTTTTTTCTTTCCAAATTAAATATTTGTAAGTGTCATAAGGAGACGAGCTCAATGCATGAAATATTATGAATGAGTCATAAAACATTTGATCCTTGTCAAAAACTCAATAATATCCTGAGGCATATATCCTCATCACCAGTGTTTTGGACAACCCACTTTTTCTTCATACATACATGAGTTTTATGGTTTCTACCACATCTAAAGTCTGGTTCACACCTCATGTTTGAGTCGTGAATCACCTCTGAGCCTTCTGTGATCCCATTTAATTGTTTTAATCTCACATCAAGAAACAGTTCTTTATTAATTATATGTACATGAACGTCCACTGAAGTCTAGTTTGTACAACTGCATCAAAATAAGAAACATTAAATAATTGTACATCCAAAATAGGGTATTGCATATGTGATTCTGAGCTTGTGTGCACCTTCCTGACTACAATCCACAAAGGATTGTTGCAAGATGGTGGCGGAGTAGGACGCTCCAAGCGGAGCACATCTGGTCCGTCCGCTCTTCTTTTCTTCTTTTCCTTCCTCGTCGTGCTTTGTTATTCTTTCCTTTTTTTTCCCTTTGATTCCCGGGCTCCGGCGATGATTCCTGGCCTCTGGCGAGTGATGATTCTTGACTTCTGGTGATGATTCCTGGCCTCTGCCTGATGCAGTGGCCTCCTGTAGCAGCCTCCCAGTTTTGCTGTGGTTACATTCCAATTTGTCATGACAGCCTCTCGGTGTGGTATCAAGACCTCCTGACCTGGCGTAGTGACCTCTCGGCTTGGCACAGTGGCCTTTTCCCGTAGGGGCCTCTTGGTGTGGCGTGGCGACCTCTGCCTGACGCTGTGGCCTCCTGGCATTTCAAGTTTCTGGCCTCCTGCAGTGGCCTCCCAGTGTGGCATGTTCCTGGCGCAGTGTGGAGCCAGGGCCCAGTGCGGAATGGAAGCTAGGTGCCAGCGTGGTCTGCAGAATTTTTATTTCTGTACTGCTGGGCATTTTACTTCTGCGTTGCCCAAGATCTTGTAACAAAAGATGCTATGCCTAAATACTTTGCATCTAAGTCGGCGCTCTGATTAGCCACACATAAACTTTTCACTTTACCCATTGAGTACATGTGATAATAAAGGCTATTCTATTCTATTCTGTTCTAAAGGATGAATTCCTGCCAGCGTATAAAACCCTGCTACCACACTGCATGTATAGCAATTCTTTCAGTATCCTGACTGTTACCAAGAAGAGCAAAGTTTGGTTATGTGAATGTCAGTGTGATACTGTAATTCATCAGAGTGCAGGATGTAAGTGAAGGCAGAATGATGCAGCATGACCCTTGGCATGCTGTGAGGCCTTGAGAGGGAAGAACAGAAAAGGGCAAAAAAAAGTCAACACACTGAGAGTTGAAAAGCCTGAAACGGAACTGCAGCATTGGAAGAAACAAATCACCAATTAAAAACTAAAACTAAAATAATAAACTATGCATGATTGAAAATGATGCACAATGATTAACGTGTTGGATGATAAGATGAGATCTCCCTGAGTTTGTAAGCAGAATACTAAGCTGTTTTATTCATTTTCCTTTACTTTTATTCTCTTCATGTCTCCAGCAGGTGATTAGCACATGATACCTTATCCCTGAGTTACCTTTTTCCTGCTTTACAGTCTCAGCGGAAGAAATGCAAAATAAACTCATCAAAGACTCTGTCTCTGGCTATTTATTCTGACACTTTGCCCACACACATTGCAGCTGTCTTCTTCATTCATTGGACAATGAATAACTGACCAGGCTAGCATTTCCTGCTCCTCCTGAATCAGACTTAATGGCCCAGGCTATTTTAGAGTGCAATTTAGAGCCTTCCATATTGTTGTGGGTCTGGAGTCACAAGTGAACCAGACCAAGTAAAGGCATATTTCCTTCCTGAAGGGAGGTCAGTGAACCACAGAAGTTTTCACAACAATTGACAGTGGCCACAATGAGGCTGGCTTTTCATTCCAGATTTTTAGAAAATTGAATTCATTTTCAGTATCTGCCAAGTGGGATTCAAACTCATGTCCTAGGTGGAACACAAAGACCCCGGGGTTCAGTTATATAGTTCATTGTGCACAGGTAGACAGGGTAGTTGAGAAGGCGTTTAGCACACTTGCTTCATTGCTTAGACCACATAAGCTGTGATGTCATATTGAGGTTATGCAGGAAGGTGCTGAAGCCACACTTGGGAGTACTGTCGCCCTGGTACTGGAAGGAATTGTTAAATTGGAAAGAGTTCAGAAAAGATTTACCAAGATGTTGCCAGAACTGGAGGGTTTGAGGAATATGGATAGGCTGGGACATTTTTTCACTGAAGCCTGGAGTTTGAGAGACGACCTTATAGAAGCTGATAAAGTCATGAGGGACATGGACAAGGTGAACAGCAAAGGTCTTTTCCCTCAGGGTGGAGAATTTAAAATTAGAAGGCATATTTTTAAGGTGAGAGGAGAAAGATTTAAAAGGGATAGGAGGGCAATCTTTTCACACAGAGGGTGGTTCATATGCGGAATGAACTGCCAGAGGAAGTGGTGGATGCAGGTACAGTTAGAAAATTCAAAAGACATTTGAACAGGTACATGAATAGGAAAGGTTTAGAGGGATCAAGGCCAAACACAGCCAAGTGGGATTAGTTTAATTTGGGAAACTTGGTCAGCATGAATGATTTGGACTGAAGGGCCTGTTTCCATCCTGTAAGACTATAGCATTAGCCTGGAGGTTCTGAATTACTAGTCCATTGATATGACTGTAACGCTACTGCCTCCCTTCTACATCAGCATCTCCCTTAGCATTCTTTGCCCCTGCATACCACTTTCCATCTCTGCACATCTGGAGTGCAAGAAATCTGAATGCTTCCCAGATGGCTCACTGAGTTCACCCACTGACTCAGGCCACAAAAACCAGAAGGCCAGTTTGTAAGATCTCCCATCCATGGTGATTGAGGTGACAGTACGGATGCTAGATGTCAAGGATGTGATGAATGTTCATTTCAGGGAGAGTGCTTGATATCTGTGGAATTATTTCTTGGAAACAGGCAGTGCCTCTCATAAAGGACATGATGAAAGAGTCAATTCTATATTTACTGGAACATTCGCCTTATTAATGATTGATATGCAGCAATAACTCTTCAACTCGGTAATGAAAAATAGTGCAATATACAGCACTCTTCATAACTCAACCAATCACATCAATCTTTTAGAAATGTGATTGGAAGCAAGTAATGTATAGTTATACTCAAAATCTGATGTGTTTATTTGCATTTTTGTAGTTCAATTGTTGCTGTTGGGTTCACCATCCTGCGACAGATTCAGTTCCTCAAGTAAAAGCAAAATACTGTGGATGCTAGAAAATTGAAACAAACACAGAGTGAATGTTTTGAGTCCAGTACTACTCTTCTTTGCAACACAGAAGTTCGGAAGAAGAATCACTCTTCTTGGACCCTCTCTCTCTCCAGAGTTTCTCCAGGACTTTGTGTTCACATTTCAGTTATCAACTGCTTATGTGGGCGAGTATCCACAATAAAATAAGTCATTAATGTAGCCTTCATTCCAGAGATTTTTATCATGATATTGGATATTCTCGATAAAGATTCTGATTTTGAAATTGCTGAAAGTGGATGAGTCGAGTGGTGAGAATTTTCACTGCTCTGTGTGAAGAATTAACTGTGACCAAAATATTTCTTTGGCCAATCTGCTTGGACTTCCAATGACAACTATATTCATCAAGTGGCACAAATTCATTATATGTGAAAGTATCAGATGAAAAAAAAATTCTGGTCCGAAGATGCTGTATTACATCATGCGAACACTTATGGTTGTACTCAGCAATAAGAGCACGTATTCCAAATCGTACTCTGAAAGTAGGTTCCAGCTGTGGTAGACTGAAACAACATTTCTGATGAAGGACTCCTGCCTGAAACGTCGATTCTCCTGCTCCTCGGATGCTGCTTGACCTGCTGTGCTTTTCCAACACCATATTCTCAACTCTGATCTCCAGCATCTGCAGTCCTCACTTTCTCCTCCCTGAAGCAACTTTCCATTTTTCTTTTTGATGGAATGTTGAGCTGTTGCTCTTTATTTTGCTGCAGCAATGTGGCTGAGTTCACTCGGTCAGTATTTGGAATTCCTTTGAAGGCTTATGCACCACCCAAATATGATTCCACAAACTGGAGCTCCCACTCTTCTGCCAATCGCCTCCTCCTAACTTTGCTTTTTCATCTTTGGCTACGGGCTTAGTATGTCTTTTTAAGATGTAAGCTAAGTCACAGTGAACTTTGAAAAGACAAGTGAATAATGAGAAGGGCAAGAAAATCTAGGGGAAACAATCATTTATCTATTTGTTACTTTGCAAAACATATAATCTCTCTGCTTGTTTCCAACTCTTAATATATTGAAAAGAAAAATCTCCAGCTCATTACATATTTAACTTTCAGCGTCTTGAACAAAAGATCATTGACTTGAAATGATAACTCCATTTCTCCCTCAACAGATTCTGTATGAGCTGCTGAGTATTTCCATCATTTTCTGTTTGCATTTCAGATTGCCAGGATCCACAGTACTTTGGTTTTGTCTGTCTAAGTCAGGTGTCTTATTTCTGCTGAAGCACTTTGTGCACAAGTTTTGGGAGCAGTTTCATTTACTGCAATAGGATTATACTTTTGACTGGCCTGAGGACCAATCTGTGGGCACATGAAAGCAACAGAGCATGACATCATGATATGTCTCCTTGGGACCCTATAACATCCCATTCTCAAATTCAACCCAAAGAAGCAATCCCTTTGCAGGCAACAGATCTTCTCCAGATTTCAATGATGTTATACAGTAACGAAGCAGCAAAGACATGAACAAAAATGTTGGAACTACTGCAGTATTGAAAAGAAGGAAATTTCCTAAAAAGTTTTTTTGTCTTTACAGAGTTGGGATATTCCTTGTGGTGCAATACAGGAAAGGAGGATGGGGAATAGCTTGGTCCGTGAAAGAGAGGAAAACTCCAGGAAGCTGCGACTGTGCCAGATAAAGTATCATATTACAGGATCCTGTAAACCAGCTGCATTAAAGCTTTTTAACTTCTAGCAGTTTCAAAAAGCTTTCCTATAAGCTTGTTTAATTGTAGTTAAGCTGTTTTGGATAAGTTAGTACTCGTTCTTTGTCAGATGTAAGACAGAAATTATTTCATAAATTGTCCTTGATCCTGTCTGATTTTTAGCTGTCAATCTACATATTTTTAGATTCTTTGGCCATGATCACAATACTGTTCATGAGACTGTGCTGTGTACAGACTGACTGCATGGTTTTACATTACAGCAGTGACCATGCTTCAAGAGTGCTTCATTTGTGACATTGGGATGCCCTGAGGTGGTAAAAAGTTACAATATAAATGCAAAACATTTTTCCTTATATTCTAGCTTATATATCTCCTCCAAGTTTCCAACTTTTATGTTGTTTGGGTTATTCTTACTGGGAAATCAAAAGAAAAATCAATTCAAAATAGACTGTTCTGTCTTTTGACATTAATTAGTCACAAAAATGTTGTTGATAAGAAGAACAGGAATGGACAAGTGATTATTTAGGATTGCTGCGGCATTCACATAGTTTTCACTAACAGTTTCTTCATCACTTATAAGGCAGCTGGTTACCAAGAGAAAATATAGTATGACATGGGATGAGACTAATTGGGAAAATAAATAGTTTATTTTCAATTGAGCAAATCAATTTGTAAAGGAACTCAAGGGCAGCAGAAAAGCAAAAGAAAAAGCATGCAATGCGGCAAAAATTAGTGGGAAGCCAGAGGATTGGGAAGCTTTTAAAAACCAGACAGGATAACAAAAAGCATTTAGGGGGAGTAGATTGCAAGAGTTCTTTCAGATATATAAAGATAAAAGAGAGGCAAGGGCGGATGTTGGACTCTAAGAAATTGAATCTGGAGAAGAAGTAATGGGGAAACAAAGATATGGCAGAAGAACTGAATGGATACATTGCATCAGTTTTCACACTGGAAGACGCCAGTAGCATTCCAGAACTTCAAGAGAGTCAGGGCAGAGGTGAGTGTGACTTCACTAAGGAAAATGTGGAGAGAAAGCTGAAAAGTCTGAAGGTGAAAAAATCACCCAGACCAGAAGGACTGCACCCAGACTTCTGAAAGTGATAGCTGAGCAATTGGTGGTGATCTTTCAGGATTCACTGCAGACAGAGAGAATCCCAGAAACTAGAAAATGGCTTGTGTAACTCCCATACGTAGGAAGGGAGGAAGGCAGAAGAAAGGAAGCTACAGGCCAGTTAACCTGACCTTGGTTGTTGATAAGATTTTACAGTCTGTTCTTAAGGATAGGACTGCAGAAGCGCATGATAAAATAGGGCTGAATCAGCATGGCTTCGTCAAGAGGATGTCACGACTGATAATCTATTAGAATCCTTTGAGGAGGTTACGAGCAAATTAGGCAAAGGAGAGCCACTGGACTTGAGCCATTTGGATTTCCAGAAGGCCTTTGTCAAGGTGTCGGAAAGGAGGCTGCTAAATATGATAAGAGCCTATGGTGTTGGGGCAAAGTACTGGATGAAGGCAGAGAGTAGGGATGAAGGTGTTTTTCTCAGGATGGCAGTTGGTGATTAGTGGAGTTCCACAGGGGTCACTATTGGGACCACAGTTATGCATGTTACACATTAACGATCTAGATGAATGAACTAAAGGCATTATTATTATGTTTGCTGATGACACAAGGACAGGTAGAGGGGCAGGTAGTGTTGAGGAAGCAGGGAGACTACAGAAGTGCTTGGACCAGCTCGGAGAATGGGCAGCAAAGTGGAAGCTAGAATAGAACATGGGGAAGTGTGAGGTTATACACTTTGGCAGGAAGAATAGAGGCATAGACTATTTTCTCAATGGGGAAAAGCTTCAAAAATCTGAAATACAAGGGGACTTGGGAGTTCAAGATCAAGATTCTCTTAAGGTTAACATGCAGGATTAGTTGGCAGTAAGGAAGGCAAATGCAATGTTAGTATTTATTTCAAGAGCACTGGTATACAAGGGCACAAATGTACTGCTGAAGCTTCATAATGCTCTGGGCAGACTGGGCATTTGCAATATTGTGAGCAGTTTTTGGCCCAATATCTAAGGATGTGCTGGTGTTGGAGAGGTTCCAGAGGATGTTTAGAACAAAGATTCCAGGGACAAAGGGTTTGTCATATGAGGAGCAATTGAGGACTCTGATTCTGGACTTGATGAAATTTAAGGATGTGGAGGCATCAACTTGAAACTCACAAGATACTGAGAGGCTTGGATGGAGTGGACATGCAGAAGATGTTTCCACGAGCAGTGAGAGATCAGGACCTGATGGTACAGCCTTAGAGTGAAGGAACAACCCTTTAGAACTGAGATAAGGCGGAATTTCTTCAGCCAGATGGTGGTTAATCGAAGGAACTCATTGCCACAGAGGGCTCTGGAGGCCAAGTTATTGCGTGTATTTAAGACAGAGATAGGTAGATTCACGATTGGTAAGGAGATTGAGAGTTACAGGGAGAAGATGAGAGAACGGTTTTGAGGAACACAGCAGCTGTGATCAAATGGTGGGGCAGACCCGATGGGCCAAATGGCATAACTGTGCCCATTTATGTCATGGTCTTCTGTCTCATAGCCCAGTGTGATGAATGATTATGTCGTGTCAAACAGATGGAATCAGAGAAAAACAGATAGTTGCATTTGTACTGTTCAGCAGGATTGGAACTTCCTTTGTTATAAACTTACTGAAGATAAGTGTTCAAAAGATTTTTTACATACCCTGGTGTTCTTCCAGTGGCTGAGACTTTTCTTCCTCTTCTTGTGAAGGTAGCTGAGGCTTTTCTTCTTCATGCAAAGGTTCCTTTGTGGGCTCAAGTTTTTCAACTGGTTTCTTGGGTTTCTTTGCTTTCTCAGATTTTGGCAGCTTTTCTTTGGGGGTTTTCTCTTTCTTTGGTTTTGAATTTTTGTCTTTGGGTTTTCGCTCTTTCTTTGGTTTTGGAGGTTTCTCTTTGGGTTTTTTCTCTTTCTTAGGCTTTGGAGCCTTTATCTTGGGCTTTTTTTCTTTCTTGGCCTTTTTGGGTGTTCCTCTTGGTTTTGTCATTTTCTCAGCTGTCACTATTGGCAGACTATCTGATTCTTCACGTCTCTTTCTTACTTGTGGAAGAGATTTTTCGGGATCATTTGTCTTGCCAATAGATTTCCTGGTTCTCACTGTTAAAACAGAAGTAACAAGAGAAGTAATTAAAAGTGTGAGGAGAATAAAAGAGTGAGGTGAGCAAAAGACTGAAAAGTAACTTAAATGGAAATGTTACTTGCTAAACCAAAGAATAATGCAAGAATAGTTCGAGAAAATATAAGAGCATATGAACTGAAGAAATATAAAGGAAGATGGAAAAATGAGAGAGACACGAGATAACTTGATTTTCATCAGAGCATTATTGCACAGGTATGGAAATGAAAAGAACAGCAAAATGTGTAGCTAACAATGGGGAGCTGCACGAAAGAATGGTTATTTTTAAAAATGAAAGGTGATTACATCTGGTCCCAAATATCTTGGAATGCTCAGGAAGCTCGAGGGGCAACAAGCATTTCAGAATCGTACAATGAATACGCAGGTAAATTTTAACATTAATTCCCAATCATTTAAAAAGTGTATTGTGATGCTTACTCATTGCTGATCCCCATAAAACAAAAATAATTTTTGATTCATGATACTTTTCTCACTCTATACTGACCATGTGCTGTCAGCTTTCAGACACATGGCACATTTTAAAATGCACTGCATCTGTCCCCAACTATTATCAAGTTGTCAAGCCCATTGTTCAGAAATTGTACTATTTTACACGATGCTTGGATGAGGAAAATCCTTCAGCTCATTTCATTTCATCCTTGGAGAATACTGATTCCATCTCTTTCCAACACATATGTTTTTTTTTAAATGAACCAAACGACTGTCTCATGCAGATTCTATCCCAGACACAAGTTCTTGTTCGATGTCATGATAGTTTTTGATTCCAATCCAACCCACTTCATTCCTAAATTCCAGGCCTATTTCAGACAAGGGTAATGGAAGAGAATGAAGTCCTGATAAAATTGCTCATTAAAAAATAGAGAGAGAGAGATTATAATTTGGAAATCTAGATAGGATACTAGCTGGGGATTTCACCACCAAAGGTGGTTTGACTCCTGCTCTCCTAATTAAAATGGTCAGGTCTTAAAGGACGTTGCTGCTCGACCAGGTTTGCGACAAGTGCTGAGGGAACTAACAAGAGAGAAAAATATAGTTGACCTCATTCTCACCAGTCTGCTGGCTACAGATGCATCTGTCCATAACAGCATCAGTAGGAGTTACCCCTCACAGTCCTTGTGGAGAGGAACACCTGCTTTCAAATTGAGAATACCTCACATGGCACTGCCACTGTGTTGAATAGGACAGACTTTGAACAGATCGAGCCACTGAAGCTGAATTTTCTATGAGGGACTGTGGGCTATCGAACAACAGCAGAATTGTATTCCACCACAAACTGCAATCTTAAGTTCCAGAATATCTCCCACTCCCCCATGACCATCATGCCAGGGGTTCAGCCCTGTTTTAATGAAGAGTGCAGGAGGGCATGCCAGGAGGAGCACGTGGCACACTTGAAAATGAGGTGTCAAACTGGTGAAGTTACAAAGCAGGACTACTTACATGTCAAACAGCATAGCACAAAGTGATAGACAAAGCTAGCCACCTCACAACCAGTGGATTAGATCTAAGTTCTGCTGTCCTGCTACATCCTGATGTGAATAATAGTGGACAATTAAACAACTCAGTGGAGGGGGAAACTCCACACATATCTCCATCCTCAATAATGAGAATGTCCAGCATGTGAATGCAAAAGATATGACAGAAGTGCTGAGCAGATGATCATCTCAGCCACCTCCAGAGGACCCCAGCGTCACAGATGCTTGTCTTTAGCCAATGCGATTCACTCCAATTGATACCACAAAGGAGTTGGAGGCACTGGATAGTGCAAAGACTATGGGCCTGACAACATTCCAGCAATTGCCCGTAGTGTTAGTTGAAGGGGTAAATGTAGGAGAATGGGTCTGGGTGGGTTACGCTTCGGCGGGTCGGTGTGGACTTGTTGGGCCGAAGGGCCTGTTTCCACACTGTAAGTAATCTAATCTAATCTAATCAATGAGGACTTTTGTTCCAGAAGTTGCTAGACATTATCTAGGCTGAGTCTGAAAAGTGGCTGGTACCTTTTGCGCCACACAAATGCCAGGCAATGATCATCTTCAACAAGAGACAACCTAACTACCACACCTTGACATTCAATGGTGTTACCATCATGGACTCCTCAACAATCAACATTCAGGGGGTTATACCATTGACCAGAAAGTGAAGTGGACTCACCACTTAAGTTAAATGGCTAAAAGAACAGGTCAGAGGCAAGGAATCTGTCAGTGAGGAACAGGGCTCCTGACTTCCCAAAACCTGTCCACCATCTATAAGACATCAGGTGTGATAGAATTTAACTTGCCTGCATGAATGCAGCTCCAACAACACTCAACAAGCTCAAAACAATCCAGCCTGTTTGATTGGCACCACATCCACAAATATGCACTCCTTCCACCACCGCAGCTCACAAGCAGCAGTATGTACTATTTACAAGATGCACTACAGAAATTTGCCAAAGATCATTAGAAAGCACTTTCCAAACCCATGACCACTCCAACTAGATACCATGAATGAACCAGAAGATCCACTCCTTACTTAAGTCCAGGTCTGAGACGTTCATGTCAGGCGATCCTGACCTATGCAGGAAATCCATGTACAGCCTTCGCAAGGCCATTGAGAAAGCCAAGAGGTAATACCAAAGTAAGCTTGAGGCCCAGAGTGGATAGCCATCATTTGTGGCAAAAGTCAAACGTGATAAAATGTCAAACAGCTGCATATCCCCACCTAATAAGCTCAATGCCTTCTATGTTTGCTTTGAACTGAAATGATATCACCTGTCCCATCAGCTTTGGATGTACTTCTACCCTCAGTCAATGCCACAGATGTTAGATAGGCCTTCTTAAGGTTGAATCCAAGGAATGCGACAAGCCCAAATAGAGTCCCGGTCATGCACTCAGTTCCTGTGTGGTCCAGCTGGCAGGAGTATTCACAGACATCTTTAACCTGTCCTTTCCACGATCTGAAGTTCCCAGCTGCATCAAGAAGGCCACCATCATTCCAGTGCCAAAGAAAAATCATGCAGCTTGCCTCAATGACAACTGCCCAATGGCTCTGACTTTCATAATTATGAAGTGCTTTGAGAGATTGGTTATGGCTTGATTGCCATATGATTGCCTTGATTTCCTACAACTCGCCTGCTACTGCAACAGATCCATGGCAGTGGATGCCATCTCCTGGACCCTACACTCATATTTGGAACATCTGTCTGGACAACAGGCATACCTATGTCAGGCTCCTACTTATTGATTACAGCTTCACCTTCAACACCATAATTCCGAACAAACTCACCTCTAAACTCACTGCTCCCCAATCTTCAACTGGATTCTCAACTTCCTGAGCAACAGACCACAGTCAGTAAAGATAGTTGACAACAGCTCCTCCATGACAATCCTCAAGACTGCATGCTGAGCCCCCTACTATAATCCTTATATGAATACGACAGTTGCTAAATGCAGCAACAACTCTATTCACAAGTTTGCTGGTGACACCATCATTGTAGGTTTGATCTCAAACAGCGATGAGGAGTACAGGAAGGAGATAGAGTGCTTAACAGCATGTTGTACAGACAACAGCCTCTCCATCAACATCAGCAAAATGAAGAAGCTGGCAATTGACTTCAGGTAGTAGAGTGGAGGGCACACACCTGTCTGCATCATAGTACTGAGATGGAGATGGTCGCGAATGTCAAATTGCTGGGAGTGACGAGTACCAACAATCTGTCCTGGTCCACCCGTATTGACCCTAAGGTCAAGAAAGTACAGCAATGTCTCTAATTCCTCAGGAAACTGAGGAAATTTGACATGTCCAGAAAGACTCTTACAAATTTTTACAGACGCACCATAGAAAGCATCCTGTATCGCAGTATGGTGTGGCAACTGTTCTTTCCAAGACTACAAGAAACTACAGAGAGTTGTGAATACAGCCCAGTCCATCACACAAACAAGCCTCCTATCTTTTGACTTCATCTATCCTTCCTGCCGCATCAGGAAAACAATCAATATAATCGAAGACCCATCCCAGTTATACTCTCTTCCACTGTTTTCCATCGAGCAGAAGATCCAACAGTTTAAAAACAACTGCATACTGACCCTCCGAGCAGCATCCCACCCTACTCAACTCCCCTACCCTATCCCTGTAAACCCACAGTTCCTATGGCTAATCCACCTTGCCTGCACACCCCTGGACATTATGGGCAATTTGGCACATTGAATCCAGCAAACCTGAACATCTTTGGACTGTGGAAAGAAACCAGATCACCCAGAGGAAACCCACACAGACACAGGGAGAATGTGCAAATTCCACACAGACAATCACCGGAGGGTGGAATCAAGTCGAGGTCTCTGGCACTGTGAGGCCACAGTGCTAATCACTGATCTACCATGCTGCCCCTAATGTTGAACTCTCTCTGCACTTCTTGGCAGCTGTAACACTATGTCCTGCACTCTGTTCTGTTACCCTGATGGACTTGTATAGGACGATCTGCCTGTAAAGCACGTAAGACAACCTTTTTCACTGTACCTCAGTAAATGTGACAGTCATAAATCAAATCCATTCAAGCAGATACATGGGAATACTACCACCTGAAAGACCCCTTCCAAGCCACTCGCCATTCCTTAAGTTCGCCGGATCAAAATTCTGGAATTCCCTCCCTCATATACAGCATACCGATTGCAGTGGTTCAAGAAGGCAGATGAATATATTTCACAAGAGAATAAAGTATGGATTACAACCTGAATATGCATTTTAACTGCAGCAACACAAGATGGGCATGATGTTAATTGTGTTGCACAAACAAGGGGCAGTATGGACTTGAATGGCCTGCTTCCACACTGTAGGGATTCTGTGATCCTAACATTACAGGTCCATTCAAAAGTCTGATAACAGCAGGGAAGAAGCTTTCCTTGAATCTGCTGGTACGTTTTTTTTCGAACTGTGAGATCTTCTGTCCAACTGATAATGAAAGAGTAAAACTGGGGTGGGTCTTTGATAATGTTGGTTGTTTTTTCTGATGCCACTGCACACAGAAAAGATGACTGGAGCAGCATTAAAAGCAATCTAGAAGACAGACAATTCAAATATTATCCCAGGACATAGTAGTCTTATTTATTCATATTTAGAATGTGTGTCTTTGTATGGGGCATCCCAGTAATGTTACCAATGACTCGACCAAGTCAGGTACATCTGTGCTCTTTCCATCTTGTTTGGACTAAAGTTTGACACTTACCAGTAGGTGTTTCTTTCGAAGACTTCTCAGCTACCATTGTTCTTAAGGGTCCGATGGATTCTGCACGATTCACTGTTCCTTCAGGAGGGCTCATATCAGGACCCAGCCCAGCGCCTGGTGTTTTCTCATTTCCCTGTCCAGATCTATCCTGGAGTTGAGAATCTTCAGGGCTAAGATGGGCGAGCAGGGATTGAGTGGACCCAGCGCTACTCAAAGCGAGAAGGAGTGTTAGGACTCGAACAGCACCGTTCATGCTGGCTTGGTGTGGATCCGACTGTGCAAACCTGCAAATAGTTGAAAGAGATTGACAAAAACTGTGCTGTGAGTTCCACTGCCTTCTAGCAGCAAGACAGTGGGTACCGGGACAGGTCCAGTCAGAGCAAGCCAATTTTCAGAGCAGCATGGAGGGAAGCCAGCACCGATACTCCCAAACCAAAGACAGGCAGATTCGCCCACACAAACACCAATCGGCTGTGTTTGAAAATCAAAAGTTTTGTCAAATTCTTGCCACGTTGTGTGTCCTTTTAATCTCAAAAAATTTCAGTTGCTAAAGAGTTAATCTTCGTCTGTGAACACGATTAATCTGCGGTAATAAAACTCTTTTAAATAGTATCTGCAATAAAAAAAACTCTTGAATAGTGCGGAAAGTTTTTTGCAATGAGTTTGGATGGAGTTTGCAGAACAGTGTTCCCGGGCAATCACTGAACTTCCCCTCTTTGATGCTGCTCAATGACCGCTTCGAAATGTCCCCTGCACTTTCTCTGTCTGCCTGCTGCTGTGCTCAGCCGGCTGACTGGGTTTGCCAGCTGTACTTTTTGGTCATAAACAAGGAAGGAAATTAAAGCCCCCGCCCCCCCCCCCCCCCAATCCATACACACGTCTGAAAAGCGAAAAGAGAGGGAAAAAATACTTGGCATAGATTTTTCCAACTCAACAGCCAACATAAATCAGAAAGGAGATTAAATTAGCAAAACAGCAAGTGAGTCATTTACCGAAATCCCAGGCAGCAGAAAACATTGGGAGCTCATCATTAAAGAGATGATAGCCCTCTGTGATTTCCGTATCAAGATACAAAAAGAATTTTCCAGGGCTATAAGCTCTAAATGTTGCCTGTTCGAGAACTTCCCTTCAGGTTGCAGGGTGGTGCACTTTATACTTTTTGGAATAACAAAACTCCATCATTTATAGGAGAGTCATGGAGACGTATAGCACGGAAACAGGCACTTAAGTCCAATTCGTCCATGCCAAACAGATATCTCAAATTAATCTATTCCCATTTGACAGCATTTGGCTCAAATTCCTCTAAACCCTTCCTATACATATCCCGATCCAGATGCCTTTTAAATGCTGTCATTGTACTAGCCTCCACTACTTCCTCTGGCAGCAAATTGCATACAGGCATCACCCTCTACGTGAAAAAGTTGTCCCTTGGGTCCCTTTTAAATCTTTTCCCTCTCACCTTCAACCAATGCCCTCTAGTTTTGGGCTCCCCCACTCCAGGGGAAAGACCTTGTCTATTTACCCTATCCATGCCCCTGATGATTTTACAAAACCCATTGAAGTCGTCCCTCAGCCTCCAACAGTCCAGGGGAAACAGCCCCAGCCTATTCAGCCTCTCTGTATAGCTCAAACCCTCCAACCCTGGCAACAGTCTTGTAAATCTTTTCTGAACCCTTTCAAGTTTTACAAATCCTTCCTGTACACAGTATTCCAAAACTGACCTAACCAATGTCCTGTACAGCCACATCACAACCTCTCAACTCCAATACTCAGTGCACTGACCAAAAAAGGCAAGCATACCAAATGCCTTCTTCATAATCCTATCTATCTGTTACTCCACTTTGAAAGTATCTATCTCTTGACATTTTAAATAGATTTCTCTTGAGAAATTGCTCATCTTTTGCTTCTCAGACTCAGCGATAACTTTCCAAAAGGTGCTGGGAGGAATTCAGCAGTGACGTGCCAGTTCACAATCTATGATTTTAAAAGCTTTGACAGCTACTGAGTCTTTTCTACCATTTACTGAGACTTTAGCTGATCTCCAGTCTCATTCTATCTGCTCACCTTTTCCCCCATATGCTTTTAATATCAATTTTAGTTTAAATTTAACAAAAGATCAGTTCAGATAATGCATTGAAGGTGTGAAGTTAAAGTCAGTCTGTGTCCCAATGTTAGGCCAATGTTAGGTTTAATCCATGTAAAATTCTGTAAATCCCACTTTAGAAATAGAATCAGTCTGACCGAACGTCTTGAGAATGTAACTTTAAAAAGTTCGGGGATTTACATGTGAAGGAATAAACACTAACATGATCATTTTAAAAGATGAAAGACTCAAACTAAATTTGTTTAATATTACATTCCATGACACTGTAATCCAGTTGCTGTAAGTTCTGTGTTATATGATTCTTCTTCACAACCACCTGATGAAGAAGCACAGCTTCGAAAGCTAGTTCCTCCAAATAAAGCTGTTCGACTATAACCTGGTGTTGTTTGATTTCTAACTTTGACCAGAATGTTATGAATGAATTTGCCCAGATGTCCCAGAATACTGAAGCAGTCAAATCAAGATGAACACAAGCTGTAGCAATGCAAAATACTCCCAACTTTATTTGGAAAATGTTACAACAACATACTATCTTTAATCCTATTTGGTCCCTTAAGTTTACAATACTTCGTGAGTCTGTTGTAGACTTACTCTATCTTTCTCTCTCTGGTTCTAGGTCTGCAAAGGTGCTTTCTCTCTTTGTGTGTGTGTGTGTCTCTGTCTCCCCAGATGGTCAGCTTGTCTCTGCCTCTTGAAGACAGAAGACCTCCAGAAGACAGAAGAGCGATTGGTCTTCAGGTGAACCCTATTTTTACAGATTTTTGGATGATTTTCTGGAATTTTCTGTAGTTCTGTAGTTCTCCCAATCAGGGAAGACACACTTAATAGTTTGAAACATTGTCAATCATTTGAATGGCTTACTACTGTTAGTTTCTTTGTGTAGCAGCACCTGGTGCCTTTCTGTCTGTGCCCTCCTTTGTTTGGTGGTACATTGTCGGGGAAACGTCTCTTCGAATAACAGTTGCCTTTCACATTATGCTAATGTCATTAGCACTTTGCTGCTGCATTTGCACTGTGTCTGATGTGTGTGTATTCTGTGACTTCAGAGTTTTATTTGGCCAGTATACCCAGCATCCTTTGCTGTTTGGCCAGGAAGCTGCTAAAAACCCATCCAGCCCTCTCAGTATTCTGCAGGTTTCAAATATATTCCTCCCTCATCCTTCTAAACTCCATCCAGGACAGACCCAGTGCCTTCAACCACTCCTCATATGACAAGCCCTTCTTCCCTTGGATCATTCTTATAAAACTCCTCTGCTCCCCCTCCAAAACCAGCGTTTCCTTCCTTGAATCTGGAAACAAAAACTGCTCACAATATTCCAAATGCAGTCTGATTAGAGCCTGAAACAACCTCAGTGGTAAATTTCTGCTCTTGTATTCAAATCCTCATCTAGCCCACTGATCCTGCAGGTTGACCTTAAGAGAATCCTGAACAAGGCTCCCAAGTCCATTTGTGCTTCAGATTTCAAAGCCTTTCACTGTTTAGTAAAATAGCATATATCTGTATTCTTTCTGCCTAAGTGCACATTTTCCCACATTCGATTCCATCTTCCACTTCTTTGCTCACTCTTTTTAGATTAGATTAGATTAGATTAGATTACAGTGTGGAAACAGGCCCTTCGGCCCAACAAGTCCACACCGACCCGCCGAAGCGAAACCCACCCATACCCCTACATTTACCCCTTACCTAACACTATGGGCAATTTAGTATGGCCAATTCACCTGACCCTGCACATCTTTGGACTGTGGGAGGAAACCGGAGCACCCGGAGGAAACCCACGCAGACACGGGGAGAACGTGCAAACTCCACACAGTCAGTCGCCTGAGGCGGGAATTGAACCCGGGTCTCTGGCGCTGTGAGGCAGCAGTGCTAACCACTGTGCCACCACTGACCCTGTCCAAGCCCTCTGCAGCCTCCCTGCTTCTTCAACACTATTTGTCCCTATCTTTGTATCAACTGCAAACTTAGCAACAATGCCCTTTGTTCCTTCAAAGTATAACATGAATACTTGTGGTCTCAACATGGACCCCTGCAGAACTCCACTAGTCATCGGCTGCCATCCTGAAAATGTTGATTCCTGATGAAGGGCTTATGCCCGAAATGTCTATTGTCCTGTTTCTAGGATGCTGTCTGACTGGCTGTGCTTTTTCAGCGCCACATTCTCAACTCTGATCTCCAGCATCTGCAGTCCTTACTTTCTCCTCCGTCCTGAAAAAGACCCCTTTTCCCCAAATCTCTGCCTTTTGCCAGTCAACCAATCCTCTATCCATGGGAAAAAGTGAGGATTGCAGATGCTGGAGAGTCAGAATTGCAACATTTAAGAGGCATTTGGATGGGTATATGAATAGGGAGGGTTTGGAGGGATATGGGTCGGGTGCTGGCAGGTGGGACTAGATTGGGTTGGGATATCTGGTCGGCATGGACGGGTTGGACTGAAGGGTCTGTTTCCATGTTGTACATCTCTATGACTATGATTATGCCAGACCACTCAAAACATGCTTAATCAGGCAGCCCAGACCATAACTTTGCAATTTGTTTCCATAAGTGAAAATTACCCAGAATAAGTTAGCTAGGTTGACTACCAGGTTTTAAAACAGACAAAAAATTGTTCACAAAATTACACAATGAAACACAAATAACAGAATAAAGAACACCAACAGAACTCAGTCTATCCAAACTAGAGTTAATTATGCTATTTCGAATATACACAACCGTCCCAATAGTCAATCCCCTCCCCCCCCCCCTCCCCCCCAAACAAACAGTAAAAATGGAACAAATGCCTACAGGTTGAAGTTAGAAGGACAGAAGGAAAGAGACAGAGCCTGTTTCCACACAGCCCACTGTTGAACTCCTAACTAGTTCTAGACTGAACTGCTCAGCCAGAGAGCTGCCCACTCCCCTTTCATTATACAGGTCACTTCTAAAACATGATGACTTTGGCCTGAAGTCTCATCTGTTTACATATCAACAAAAAGGCTTCTCAGTACCCTTTAATCTCTGTACCAAACAAGTCTAATTGAAACTGGGAGCTGTTTACGACCCCTCTGAAAAAAGCCAAGGACACAGTGTCCTTGAGAAAAGGAACAGCTTTTAGAAAAACAGGGGACCAGCTTTGTGACAGTACTTCCAAATACTCTGCAATTTTATCCTGAATAATGGACTGTAAAGTCTTGGCAATGATTGTGGTAAGGCTAACTGGCCAATAGTTTTCTACTTTCTGCCTCCCTCCTGTCTGAACCAGAGGTGTGACATTAGCCATTTTCCAGTCCTCTGGGACCCTCCCTCACTCTAGTGATTCCTGAAGGATCATTACCAATGCCTTCACAATCTCTTCAGCTCTCTCCTTCAAAACTCTGGGGTGTGGTTCATCTGGTCTGGGTGATTTATCCAACTTCAGACTTTTCAGCTTACCCTGCACCTTGATCTGAGTGATGACCACGACAATCACCTCTTCTTCCTGACTCACTTGAAGCTCTGGAATATTGCTGGTGTCTTCCACTGTGAAACTTTTGCAAAGTAGCTATTCAGTTCCTCTGCCATTTATTTGTTCCCTATTGCTACTTCTCAGGCTTCATTTTCCAGTGGTCAGTGTCCACTCTTGCCTCTCTCTTACCTTTTATATATTTAGCAAACTTTTACTATCTGGCTTACTGTCATAATTCATCTTCTTGATTAAGATGCTTTTTTAGTTCTTTGCTTTTTTTTTACAAGCTTCCTAATTCTCCAGCTTTCACTATTCTTCACCACATTGTATGCTTTTTCTTTTGTTTTTCTGCTGTCTCTGACTCCCCTTGTCAGCCATGGTTGCCCTGTCCTCTCCTTGGTATGATCTTTCTTCCTTGGGATGAACAGGACTCTCAACCCAGAGCAATGTGAATGATTTTAAGCTGCTATCTAGGCAGTTAGGGCTGGGCTACAAATGATGGTCCAGCTAATGATGCCCTCATTCCATGACCAAATTTTTAAAATTGCAGAGCTGAAAAGGATTGCAGAAGTTAATGTATCGCATCATTAAGGTTTCTGAATGCCAACATGGCACCTATAAGAAAATCATCTAAACCAGCTGATGCATTGTTGCTCCAGGATGAAACAGAAATTTGACTGACTATAATTCACTCGCTGAATTGATTTGAGTGGTGTCATGTTTTTCTCTTCAGAGAATGAAAGAAGCTATGAGCAACATTTTTTGAAAATATTATTAATCCTGGAGATATATGTGTCTCCAGGTAAGCCAGCATTCTATTGGTTATCCTTAGTTTTCTGTTTCTTGCATGATGAAAGATGTTTGGTACCGTGTTCCAGAATTTTGTTTCAGTGACTGCAGAGATAGTGATCAATGCCCAAGTGAGAATGCTGTGTAACTTGGAGGAGAACCTGAAAACAATCATGCTTCCATGCATCAGTTACTGTTGTCCTTCAATGTTGTGGAGTTGTGATTTTGCAAGGTGCTGCCAATGAAGCTTTGGTGATATTGAAGCCTATGGCTGAAACTACCTTCCCCAAATGCACTACGCTTGTGACAGAGGGAATGCATATTTATGCCAATAGATAGGATGCTGCAGAACAAAACAGTTTTGTTCTGGACATTGGAGAGCTGCTGAGTGTTGTGTGACTGCAACCTACTGTAGTGAAATTGTAGGATGAGGAAGTGAGCCACTTTTCCACAGAATACCAAGCTTGCCTGCCAAAGGAACTTTGATATTGATATGGCAAGTTCAGTTGAACTTTTAGTCAGTTGTAATCCAAGATGTTGTTACAAAGGATTTAGACTCACTTTTGATAGAGATGACCATTGTTTGGTACTTGTGCGGTGTGAGTGCGACTTGCCACTAATCAGTCCAAGCCTGGTTGCTGTCTGGATGTTGTTGCATGCTGGCACCAACTACTTCAGTCTCTTATTTAGTCCTTGGGATGTGGGCTTCACTGGCTGGAATAATATTTATTGCTGATCCCTAAGTGCCCTTGCGAAGGTGATGATTAGCTGCATTTCGAAACTGCTGCAGTCCATTTGGTGTGCATAGACCCCTTATGATCATAGACATCAGAGCAGAAATAGGCCATTCCATTCAACAGGATCAGGGCTGATCTGAACTTCCCCGTTAAACTTAATTCCAATAAGGATTACAAAGGTGTCTAACTCAACTTTGAACTTGCTCAACAACTCTGCCTCATCAGCTCTCTGTCTGAAAGAATTCCTCAGATTTACTCCCCTCTGAGGAAATAATGACTGCGCATCCACTCTGTTCCCTGTGAATACTCACATGTGTTGACTGTTGAACTGTCAGTGGGGAGGAGGTTGGGAAAAGACAGGTCAGGGCTGGAGTGTGGTTGGAGGGTGAGATGTGGAAGAGATCGGGCAGGCTGGAAGAATAAGTAGGAAGAAGCCAATAAAGAGATTATTTTGGGGGAGGGGGAGAGGAGGTTGGGCTGGGGGTGGTGGGCAGTAAGAGATTGGGCCAGGGGAGATGGGGGAAAGAAATTAGGCCAGAAGAAATAGGGCAAAAAGACCGGGCTGGAGGAGGGGATGGTGAGTGATAGTGCTGGGGAAGGGAGATGATGGTGTAGGTGAAAGAATAGTTGGGGACATTAGAAGAACAGGGCAGAAAGGTAGAACAGGTTGTGGAGAGGAGCAAACCCCACTCATTCTCCCGCTCCCCAACCAATTCTCTCCATACTGTTTCCGACACAATCTTCTTGTATCCTTCCCAGCCCAATCTCTTACCCTCTCCACAGGACTGAGTGTTTCCCCCACCCACTTCAGTCTCTTTACCCCTTTACCCCCTCATTCCAACCTCATCCATTTGCTCTCCTTCCCCTCACACCTGTCCATTCTTTCTTCCGCCCAGCCTTGTGTGTTCTTTCTCCTCCCCCCGCCCTGTTCGTTCTCTCTTCTTCCCTTAGACCCATCTATCTATCTCCCTCCACAGCACTGTCAATTCTTTCTCCCCCAAGAACTGTCTATTCTCTCCCACAAGACAAAACAATTTATCCATATCTAACCTGTAAGAATCCATATGTTTCAATAAGGTCACCTCTTATTCTTCAAAACATCAATCAGTAAAATCCCAACCTATTTTACCTCTTCCCATAAGAAGATACCTCCATGCCCAGGATTTACGAGAATATTACCAAGATTGAAATGTTTAAGCTATTAGGAGAGGCTGAACACGCTACGACTTTTTCCCTAAATCATCGGGGCCTCATGGTGATCTTTTGAGGTTTATAAAATCATGAGGAACAAAGATAAGATGAATTGCCAGGGTCTTTCCCCCTAGTAAGGCAGTTCAAAATGAGAGGGCATAAGGTGAGCGAGAGAAGGATTTAAAAGTGACCTGAGTGGCAACGTTTTCACACAGAGGATGGTGCGCACATGGAAAGAGCTGCCGGAGGAAGTGGTGTGAACGGATAAAATCACAACATTTAAAATGCATTTGGACAGGTACATGGATAGGAAAGGTTTAGAGGGATAGGGGACAAATGCAAGCAAATGGGACTAATTCAGTTCAGAAAACCTGTTCAGCATGGACTAAATGAGCCAAAACGCCTGTTTCCATGCTGTATGACTCTAAGCCCATGACCATTCTCTTGGCTGTCTGCAATGCTATTAGTTCATTTCTTATTTAAGGGGACTGCTCGTGTCATTCTCATAGCTTGGCTCCCCACCTCTTCTTGTATCATCTGAAAACTTGGGACTATCACACTGATATCTGTCACTATACTAATTCTAAGTAATTGTAGCCTTGGCACTGATCCTTGTGAGACTCCAGAAGTTACAGGTTTCCATTTCTGAAAATGCGCTCTGTATCCTAACTACTAGTCTTCTATTACTTAACCAATCCTCCATTCATTTTCATTTATTATCACCAAAAGCATTGGTTCTTATCTTATTAAGTAGCCTTGAGTGTGGTGCCTTGCTCATACCTTTTGAAAATCTGAATATATTATATTGCCTCATTTCCACTTCCTGATTAACCCCATCTTGCCTTCTCAATTAATCCCGATAAATTTGTCAGGCCTGATTTCTTCTCCATGAATCCGGAGAGTTATGGAGTCACACAGTATGAAAACAGACCCTTCAGTCCAAGTAGTCCATAACCGATCATGTTCCAACCAAATTAGTCCCATTTGCCTGCATTTGGCCCATATTTCTCCATATCCCTATTCATGTACTTGTCCAAATGTCTTTTAAATGTTATCACTGTATCTGCATCCACCATGTCCTCTGACAGTTCATTCCACAAACCATTTTCTGTGTAAAATAGTTGCCCCTCATGTCCTTTTTAAAACTTCCTTCTCTCACCTTAAAAATATGGCCCCGAGTTTTGAACTCCCCCATCCAAGGTAAAATACCCTTGCAATTCACTTTTTCTATACATCTCATGATTCTATAAACCCTTATAAGGTCACACCTCCGCCTCCTACTCTCCTGTGAAAAAAGTCACAGCCTACCCAACCTCTCCTTCTGACTCAGATACTCTCATCCCAGTTACAACCTGGTCAATCTTTTCTGAACCCTCTCCAGTTTAATATATAACAGGGCAACCAGAACTACACACAGTATTCCATAAGAGGCCTCACCAACATCCTGTATAACCTCAATGTGACATCCCATCTATTATACTGAAAGGTCTGAGCAATGAAGGCAAGCATCCTAAACGCGTTCTTAACCACCCTGTCTCCCTATGAGGCAAATTTCAAAGAACTGTGTACCTGAACCCCTAGGTCTCTTTCTTCTACAACACTACCCTTGTTTGTTTTACCAAAATGCAATATTTTGCACTTACCCAAATTCAACTCAGTCTGCCATTCCTCAGCCCATGACGCAATTCATCAAGATCTCTTTGTAATCTTAGATAACCTTCTTCACTGTCCACAATACTACCAATTTTGATGTCATGTGCAACGTGACTAACCATGCATCCTATATTCTCCTCCAAATCATTTATATAAATGATAAACAAAAATGGACCCAGTATTAATCTCTGTGGAACACCGCTGGTCACAAGCCTCCAATCCAAAACATGACCTTCCCCACCACTCTCTGAGTGCTGCCATTAAGCCAAATTTGCATCCAATTGGCAAGCTTACCCTAAATCCCATATGATCCAACTTTACCAATTAGACTACCATGCAGAATCTTGTCAAAGTCAATGTAAACAACGTCCACCGCTCTGCCCTTATCAATCTTTTTGGTTCCTTCCTCAAAAAACTAAATGAGGTTTGTCAGATACAATTTCCCTTGCACAAACATGCTGACTATCCTTAACTAGTTCTTGCCACTCCAAATGCACGTAAGTCCTATCTTTCAGAATGACCCACATCAACTTACCCACTACCAATATCAGGCTTCCATGTCTGTGGTTCCCAGGCTTCAACTTACAGCCTTTCTGTAATAAAGGAACAACATAACTACCTTCAGGCACCAAATCCATGTTTAAAGATGATACAAATATTTCTGCTTGGAACCCTGCAACGTCCCTAACTCCCTCCAGCGTCCTGGGATACACTTGATCAGGTCCCTGAGATTCATCTTTGTGTTTTCTAAGACTTCCAGCACTCCTCTGTGATGTGAACTGTTTTCAGAACATCACTATTTATTTCCCCGAGTTCACTGAGTAGCCTGAGTAGTCTGCATTTCTTTCTCCAAAGTAAAAAGTAATGCAAAATATTCATTTAGTATGTCTCCCATGTCTTGTTATCACATTTCGAAAGCTCCCACTTGTCAGTCATCCTTTTGCCTGCAAACAGTTTAGTCCAATCAATTTTGAAAGTTCTTGTCTCATAAACATGTGCCTTACTCCAAATAAAACTTTAACTTTTATCGAAGGTTTATCCTTTCCATAACTATTTTTAAAAATAATTGAATTATGATCACTAGTCCCAAAGTATTCCCGTACTAATACTTAAGTCACTCAGAGTCATAGAAATGTACTACATGGAAACAGACCCTTCGGTCTGACTTGTCTATGCCAACTAGATATCCTAAATTAATCTAGTTGCATTTGCCAGCACTTGGTCTACATCCCTCTAAACGCTTCCTAATCATGTACCCATAGAGATCTCTTTTAAATATTGTCATTGTACCAGCCTTCAGCACTTTCATGCACTCACCAGCCTTTGCATGAAAAGTTGCTCCTTAGGTCCCTTTTAAATCTTTCCCCTCTTGCCCTAAACTTACACCCTCTAGTTCTGACCTCCCCCAACCCAGGGAAAAGGCCTTGTCTATTCACCCTATCCATGTCCCTCATGATTTTATAAACCTCTATAAGATCACCCCTTAGCTCCGATGCTCCAGGGAAAACAGCCCCAGCCTATTCAGCCTCTGTCTAGAGCTCAAACCTTCCAACCCTGGCAATATCCTTGTAAATTCTTTCTGAACCCTTTCAAGTTTCTCAACATTCTTCCTGTAGGAGGAAGTCCAGAATTGCTCTTATTTCCCAAGAAAAGATAAAGTTTTGCTTTCGAGTTGGTACATTTATAATTTATAAAGAAAATTTTTGAACACATTTAACAAATTCCTCACCATCCAAGCCTTCAACATTGTGGCAATCCGAGTCAATGTTTGGAAAATTAAAATCTGTGACCATTATAACTCTATGGTTCTTACATATATCGGATATCTCTCTAACATATTTGCTCTTCAGTTTCCCTCTGATGATTAGGGGGCCTATGGTGCAATTCTATCAAGGTGATCATCCCTTTCATATTTCTAATTTCTACTCAGAACAGTTTCATTGGACGATCCCTCAGAAATATCCTGTCTAAGTACAGTGGGAATGCCTTTCTCCTGTCTTGCCTCCCTTCCTGTCTTGCCTCCATTTCTATCCTTCCTTCAACATATAGAACCCAGAATATTGAGCTGCCTGTCCTATCCTTCCCTCAAGAGAAAGTAAGGACTGCAGATGTTGGAGATCAGAGTCAAAAACTGTGGTGCTGGAAAAGCACAGCAGGTCAGGCAGCATCCGAGGAACAGGAGAATTGACATTTCGAGCATAGGTTCTCCATCAGGAGCCACATTCCTGATGAAGAGCTTATGCTCAAAATGTCGACTCTCCTGCCCCTCAGATGCTGCCTGACCTGCTGTGCTTTTTCACCCTCATACGTTTTGACTCTGTACTTCCCTCAGCCAAGTTTCTGTAATAGCTATGATGTGCCAGTCCTAAATCCCCATACACACCCTGAGTTTGTCAGCCTTAATTGTACAACCCCTTATATTGAAATAAATGCACTTTAATTCTTCACAGTTACCTTGTTCTCTGACTTGCTGTTGTCTGCCTTTTCAAATTAACTTGCTCTTTTCTGATTCAAAACTATCCTCATCTGTCTTTCTGTTTTTAATGCAACTTAGGAACCCCACGCCTCTGCCCTCTACTAGTTTAAAGGCTCCTGAAATAGATCTAGCAAAACTCCCCAAGAAGATATTGGTCCCATTCCATCCCTTTTGACCTGTATTTTCTGCCCCAAAAGAGATCCCAATGATCCAAAATTCTAAATCCTTGCACGTTAGACCATCCCTTCAGCCACTGATTTATCTGTGATGATGCTGCTCCTTTGACAGGGTTATACTGACCTCGGCTATTTTTTTCAGAGAGTTTGTCAAAGACATACTCCGAAAAGTCTGGGGTTGAAGGCAATTAGATTATAGCCTTCAGATACTGCCTCAGGCAAAAAGCTTTTAAGTTCTAAAAATTACTTGTACAATGAAAGGGGAGTGGCCACTTCTCCTTGCTCAGTTTTTCTCTGGTCTGTCTATTCACTGAAAGCAGTCAGGCAGTTGTAAAAGCTGCTGGATCTAAAGAAGCAGGGTCTGTTTCCATACTGCACATCTCTATCTGACTAATCCTGCTGTATAACCACCTCTCTAAATCTACTGGCCATAACACACTGTGTCTCTTGAATATGCCCTCAGTGACATTAAATCTAAAAAGAAACTCTTCGAATCACATTATATTTTTTTTTAAAACCCTTCTTAACTGACAGATTTTAATCTGAAGATTGCAAAATATGAAAAAAAATCAAACATTTAAAATCATTTAAAAAATAAGGCACTTGGTTGAATCTCTTGACAACTGAAAAAAGCCCCGTCCTCAAGTCATATTGACTCTGCTTGATTATATAATGTACTTCTGATTGCATGCTGACTTACATGCATTCTAAAGTACATCCTTTATCATGGATAGTGATTGCATTGGTTTATAACTTGGAGGTGATAGCTTTCCTACGTACCTGCTGCCCTTGTCCTTCTTGAATGTTAGCGGTTATGGATTTGAATGGTACTGTCGAAGGAACTTTGATGAATTTTCATGGTGCATTTGAGGATGGTACGCACAACTATACTGAGTGTTGGTGGTGGAGAGAATAGATGCTTGTGGATGTGGATGTGGTTGTGGTGCCAATCATACAGACTGTTTTGCCCTGGATGGTGTCAAGCTTCTTGAGCATTGTCTGACATAAGACTTTTCCAGGCAAGTTGGGAGTATTACATCATACTTCCGACCTGTGTCTTTTTGATGATGGATTCAAAGGAACCTTCTGTCAAAGGTGGGGATCTTCAGTACAACTCCTCCCAACTGTGTGCCATTGTGCTGCCACCTTTGCTGGGTCTGATGCTGGTCCAACAGAGCATACCCAAGAGTGGTGATGGTGATGTGTGGGACATTCCTGACATGGTTCCATGAGTATGACTATATCAGGCTGTTACTTGCCTAGTCTATGACACAGTTCTCCCAATATTGACACTGGCCCCCAGATGTTGCATCAGGAGGTCAGTGCAGACTTGTTAGGGGTGAGTAGCTGTTGTCATTTCCAGTGCATAGGTGAATGCTAGCTCATCCATCTGGTTTCATTCTTTTCAGATTTTTATTTAGTAGTTTGGTACAACTGAGTTTTTTGCTCAGCCATGTCAGAAGACTGTTCAGAGCCAACCACATTTTTGAAAGGCTGATGATACACATAGGCCAGACCAGCAAAGGATGGCAGATTTCCTTATCTCTGTGAAGCAATTTTGCAAACAAATTTTGGTCATTTGCCACCCAGTTTGGATTTTTATGGCTTTGTTTCATGATCATTATTTCACTTCTATCCTAAATCTCTTCAGTTACAAAAACTTTGAAAGATGGAAAGTTTTGCAAACTGACTCACGATCGTATAAATGTGATCCATCATTTCTGACATAAGGCTTTTTAGAAAAGCTTTCAGTCTGTTTCCAATCAAAATATGTATTTGTAAGCAAAGGTTTTAATTCTTAAAAAAATTATGTATTTTGTGAAGGTTGTGAGGAATATAGATTCCACCCTCATCTCAGAGAAACTTTCAATAATTTTAAATGTATACAAATCTCAAATACTGAACAATGGAACATAGGAGCTTTCAAATCTTCACATTGGTACCAATGACAAAAGTGGAAAGAGGGATGAGATCCTGCAATAAGAATTTCAGGCGCTAGGTGGCAGAATGAAAAGCAGGACCTTGAGGATTGTACTTTCTGGGTCACTCAGATGCTGGTGAGAATAGGAATAGGCAGATAGAACAGGTGACTATGTGGCTGAAGAACTGATGCAGGAAGAAGGACTTTATATTTCTGGCTCACTGGATCAGTTTGTGCAAAGGTGGGATCTGTACAGGTTCAACAGGTTGCACCTAGGCTAGAATGAGGCCAAACTCCTTGGGGGGATTATTGAGGAGGTGGTATTTGTAAGTGCTGTTGGTGAAGTTTTAAACTAATTTGGCAGGAGGAGGGTACACCAAATAGAGGTATAATACAGTGTGACGTACAGCCAAATCAATCGGGAAAGCAGAGTGTCAATTGTCAAGTTAAGGCACAAGGAAGCACAGAATGGCTGGACGGCAATCATTTCAATGGAAGGAGTCTAGCAAGTAAGGCAGATGAGTTGAAGTTCTGATTAACACATGGAGACATTGTTGCAATCACAGAGATACAGTTGAGGGAGGCACAGAACTGGTAGCTCAATATTCTGGCATACGGAACCTTCAGGTGAGACAGGAAGGGTTGGAAAAGACAAACTGATGTCGTAATATTGTTCAAGGAGTCAATGACGGAAATGAGGAAGCATGATATCTTAAATGGCTCCATGCTATAAACTTGGTGGTTCTGTGATTCCTTATATGTCTGACAAAACAATCTGATGCTTTTATGATATTGGCTGACGGATGAAGTTGGAACTCTTTGCTATTCAGGCTTGACAGAATTACTATGTTCCTTTTGCTTGAACAGTGCCATTGTTATATTTAATTTCAGCAGACATTTCAGCTTTGATTTAATTTATTATGCAAAAGAATGACACCAACAATTATGCAACACTCCCTGCATTGTGAATATATCCTTGGGCATCTCCAATAAGCTAAAGAAACAAAGGTTAGGACCGGCAATTGAGATGCTTGGCTGAAAAGCTGGATTTTAAGCAAAGTCTTCAAGATAGAATTGACATCATGTCACAAATCCAATCCCTTTTTGGAGCATTCCTTGGATGGGTTTGGCCACAAGGCTTTCCATGGAGATAAGACAGCAATGACTGGATCTGCATTTGTTGTGCAGCACTCTGTTCCACCTGCCTCTTCAGCATGACCTCTACATCATCATCTTCATTGACAGTCACCTCACTGACGGGGTAGCCTCTTTACTGGCCTTAGGAATCTCGTCTTTCTGCATGATTTGGATGGTTTGATCTGTGCCGTGATCCCGACGTCTGTGGATGCTCCATTGTTGACCATATTTCAAGTTAGAATGCACAGCTTTTTGGTCTCTCATGGAATCAGAGTATACATGGATGAGCAGCAGAGAACTGGTGTTAAAGTCATGATCATATTGAAGAACAGATTAGGTTCATCAGGTGAAATGGCCCACGCCTCCTCTCTCTCTTGTCTTTTTGCTATTTATCTGAACAAGTTTGTGTCACCATCCTCCTCCTTCTGACATATTCAGACTTTCAGAAAATGTTACAACATTGACAATATTTCTTAATGTCTTGGATGAGGAATGTGAATGCAGTATAGCCAAGTATGCAGATAACACAAAAATAAGTGGGAAGTCAAGTGTTTGAGATGACATAAAAAGTCTGTAGTGGATAGATTAAGTGAGTGGGCAAAACTTGCCAGATGCAATGTAATTTTGGAAAATGTGTTATTTACCCTGACAGGAAGAACAGGAAAGGCGAATGTTATTTTAAAGGGGCAAGACTGATAGTTCCTTAAAAGTAGACTCGCAGGTATATAGGATAGTGAAGCAGGTGTTTGGTATGCTTTCCTTTATTGGTCAGACCATAGAGCATAGGAGTTGGGAGGTAATGTTGCAGCTGTTAGGACATTGGTTCGGCCACTTTTGGAATATTGCGTGCAATTCTGGTCTCCTTCCCATTGGAAGAATGTTGTGAAACTTGAAAGGGTTCAGAAAAGATTTACAAGGATGTTGCGAGGATTGGAGGATTTGAGCTATAGGGAGAGGCTGAACAGGCTGGGGCTGTTTTCCCTGGAGCATCAGAGGCTGAGGGGTGACCTTATTGAGGTTTACAAAATCATGAGGAGCATGAATAGGATAAATAGACAAAGTCTTTTCCTTGGGGTGGGGGAGTCAAGAGCTAGATAGCATAGGTTTAGGGTGAGGGGGAAAGATATGAAAGGAACTTAAGAGTAAACCTTTTGATGCAGAGGATAGTGGGTGTATCGAATGAGCTGCCAGAGGAAGTAATGGAGGCTGGTACAGTTACAGCATTTGAAAGGCATCTGTATGGGTTTTGAATAGAAAGGCTTTCAAGGATATCGGCCAAATGCTGCCAAATGGAACAAGATTAGGTTTGGATGTCTGGTCAGCGTGGACAAGTTGGAGTAAAGGGTTTGTTTCCATGCTGTACATCTCTATGACTCTGTAACTTGAATGTGGAAAGATTGTTTCTCTTGTGGGAGAGTGTCAGACCAGAGGACATATTCTCAAAATAAGGGATTGTCCTTAAGGTGGGACTGAGGAGGAGGTTCCTCTCTCAGAGGCAGTGAACCTGTGGAATTCAGCCCCAGAAGGATGGAGAAGCTGGGTTGTTAAATATATTCAAGACTGAGATAGATAGACTTATAATCAGTCAGGGAATGTTGTGAGGAAGAGGCAGGAAAGTGGAGTTGAGGATTATCAGTTCAGCCATGCTTTGTTTGAATGACGGACCAGACTTAATGGGTCAAATGGCCTTCTTCTGCTCCTTTGTCATCTGCTCTTCTGGTCTTCTTCTTGCTCCCATAGTTTCAGTGTTCTTCCTTATCCAGCAAGTAGTTCACTCCCTTCAAAATAGCTCATGGCCTCCAGTTCAGAAAACCTTTCAGGCAAAATATTTTATATTCTAAACCACATTCTTCATATCATCAGGGCATTTCACTTTCAATGATTGAAAAATATTATTCCTTCACAAATCTCTTCGTTGAAACGGTTCTGCCAATCAAAATCATTTCCATTTTCCCTGTTTGGCACCCACTGTTTTGATCAGCAATTTGAAACAGCTCCCTGTGGATAAAGAACATCAGAGGAATGCAAGTGGTTATTGTGGGCCATATTCTACTTGCCTCTGGTACAATTTGTATTCTGTGGCAAAGAATAAGTTCTGACTATGTGTTAGTCATGGGCTGCTGAAGCTGACATTGTTAAATTGTTTGCAGATCTGTACATACTTTGTGTTAAATTTGGTGGGAACTGCATTGCTGTCATGTTTTTGTCAGCTCTTTCATTCAAGTCTGCAGAATAGAAGGCAGAATTTGTGGTGGTTCTCATGGGTTCCAGACAGCTTGCATAGTCTCTGCCTGTGTAAGATGTGATACACAGACACTGAGGGTAATTTTAATTTTTTTTAACTTAACAAATTTCTTTAATCAACCAGTTCATAGATTTTGTTACACATCTGTAGAGTAGACAGGACTTGAACATGGGTCTCCCAGTTCAGGGGCATGGGCAATACCACTGTGCCATAAGAAGTCCCCTCCTGAGGGTAATTTTAATCTTCAGGATGGATGTGTGGGAGGTTGGGGAATGGGAACATGTCAGATGTTCCTAAATTTAGTAGCATTGAGGTGGAATGCGAAGACAGGTAACACTGATATAAAGAAATGGGAGAGGCTGATTGCAATGAAAGAAATAAACTGTAGTGATTGTAACGAGGTCAGCTAGGTGGACCTTCCAGAATCTAAGCTCCCTGTTTGGGGCTGTTAATGTGGTCCAATTAGGGAGATTCGGCTGACAAATAAGGGTGAATATCAAGCATAATGGGCCCACTGAATGCCTAATTCAGTGTGAGGCAGTGGTACAGTCGAAGGTAATTTGCATTTGCAAATGGAGAGTGATTGGTGATGGCATGCTGGTTTCTGAAGAGTTGTTTTAAAATACTTGCATCCTTTGGCACTTTGCCCATCATCGGATCATCCCAAAATCCTCCATAAAGAATTGTTATCAGTATTGCGTTGGAGATTCGCAAAGCGTAAGAAGTCCATAAACAAAGTTGAGACAAACAAAAAATTTTTTTTAACTGATGTGAGTTGGTTGAGAATCTTTGGCCTGAACGTCAGGAGAACTTTCTGATTCTTCACCGTATTGTTCAATTATATTTTTAATATTCATCTGTAATGAAGCTGGAACCTTTGTTCCAACACCTAATCTGAACTTTGGCACTTCCAGGAAAGCAGCATTCATTTTGTTTGACACTGCTAGTTTAGCTAAGACTATATGGTCAAGTCTTGGAGTGCCTTGAACTTGCAGTATTTTGACTGAAAAATAGGTCCGAGAACACTGAACAAAGGCCAATACTTGAACAGACAGAAACATTGTCAGTGCTCCCTCCCCAGGATAAAAGGAACAAAGATTGGATATTCAAGGGAGGGAAAGGCAATTGCCTGGAAAAACCACAGGGCAAAACATCAACTCAAAACACACTGGGTTGAGTCAAAAACTAGAAACCCAAACACATTAAATAAAATTAAAAATGGTGTCTGGTTTCTTGCCTCACCATCTGAAAAGTTAACTACTGAGGGACATGCTTGGCAGTTGCACAATGTGGGTACTGATGGACTTGACCATCAATTACCCACAGTGGGGTGTGACTGAGCAACAGATCAAACAATCACTGTGCCAATAGTAGACAGGCTAAGCATATCAACAAAAGACAACAAATTTCTATTTAAATTGCAGTGCAACTTGAGGGAGAAATTGAAGTACAGGATTATGATTTACAGGGTGAAGCAACATTAAATTCATATTGCAGATGATAATCTGTATTAACCTTTGAACTAAAAATGTTTTGAAGACTTTTCAAAGCATTGACCTGTTCAACTGTTTATTTTGGTGAAAATAACTGAATTCACTGGTATTGCCTTCTCAGCCACCACTCGAACGTTTGGCTTAAATGACAGCAGTTGTAACCTGGGTTCAGTAGGTGAATGTACCATAAAGTAATAAGATCATAAGAAATAGAAACAGGAGAAGGCTGTTCAGCCTCTCAAGCCTGCTCCGCCATACAACTGGATCATGGCTGATCTGACATTCCTCACTTACACTTTCCTGCCCTTCCCCCTTAATGGGTGGGTTTTGGTTAGAAGTTATTGAGAATCCAACATCTACATTCTTCACTTTGACCATTCTACTTTGGAAATAGCCCACAGAATCATTGCTTTCAATATTGTATGAGTTTTGAAAGCTTTTCCTCATACTCAGAGTTGACAAGGTTAAACAATAAGATCCTTAATTGATCAAATCCATATCTCGAGACTAAAAATTGTAATAACTAGTCGGATGATATTGTTTAAGAAAACTTCTGACAAAGGCTCACTGGATGTCCATACACAAATAACACATGAAAGACATTGAGGTAAGTTTATGAATAAGAAATATTTGGAGGGATATGGGCCAAGCGCAGACAGCTGAGACGAGTTTAGTTTGGGATTATGATCAGCATGGACTTGTTGGATTGAAGGGCCTGATTCCATGCTGTATGACTGTACGACTACAGAGTCCTTTAAAACCCTGCTCAATGATCGTCTGAGAGTAAAGTCTTTACAGATGGCCCCTATGCATCTGTCTCTTGATATGTTGAACATATTAGCTTTCTTTGGCTGCAGTTCAGAATCAGTTAAGAAAAATAAATTTATCTAACAGACTTCAGTCTCCACAGTATTTGGCAAATTATTTCTTAAAATTGACTTGAAATTGGGATAAGGTTATCAATTAAAGGTAATTTATTTTAATGTTTTGATTAACCTTACAGGCAGGAAACAATTGACAGATAATCTTGAGAACAGGTTCTTTGGATTTTTTTTAAAATTAACACTGAACAAGGGTCATATTCCTGCCACTATCTTGTTACTGAATTGTGTACTCAATGGTACTCACCATCAAAGTGAACAGAAACATGAAATTAGACGCTGGGATAGCACTTGTAGTTTTATGTTTTAAATAATACAACATATTTTGTTTTAATCAAATTCCAGCAGAATTGATAGGATCCTGACTGTAGGTTCCAGCAGCTTCATTGGTTTATTCAATTTTATCTCCAACATTGATGGAATATTGTTTTGGGGCTTTCTGTGAACCCACAGCTAATTAACTGTTAGGATCAAGGATTGTGAAGCTGTCGTACCTGGTACCCTCAACAGTCTGTAACCTGTGCCATCCACCAACACAACAGAAAGGATGTTGACTGATGTTACTTATTCTTCTCTGGAGAATATTAACTGCCCATTGTAAGACCATGAGACATAGGAGTAGAAATTAGGCCATTCAGCCCATTGAGTCTGCTCTGCCATTCAATCATGGCTAGAGACAAAAAAACCTGAAGATGCTGGCATCCAAGGTAGACAAGCAGGAGACTGGAAGAACACAGCAAGCTAGGCAGCATCAGGAGGTGAAGAAATCAATGATTCAGGTGGACAGTTATACCCGAAACTGTGACTTCTCCAGCCTCCTGCTTGCCTGCCATTCAGTCATGGCTGATAAGTTTCTCAACCCCATTCTCCCACACTCTACCCATAACCCTTGATCCCCTCAATACTCAAGAACCGATCTATCTTAGTCTTAAATATACTCAATGATCTGGCCTCCACAGCCTTCTGTGGCAGTGAATTCTATAGATTCACCACTTTCTGGCTGAAGAAGTTCCTACTTATCTCTATTCTAGAGGATCTTCCCTTTACTCTAAGACTGTGCCCTTGGATCCTAGTCTGTCCTACCAATGGAAACATTTTCCCCACATCTACTCTGTCCAGGGCATTCAGTATTCTGTATGTTTCAGTTAACTCCTCCCTCATTCTTCTAAACTCCATCACATAAAAACCCAGAGTCCTCAAACATTCCTCATATGTTAAACTTTACATCCCTGGGACCATTCTCGTGAACCTCCTATGAACAGGTTCCAGCGCCAGTACATCCTTCCAGCGATATGGGGCCCATCACGGGTGCGAGAGAAAAGAACTGATGAATGTGACAAGAGTGCTCAACTGACAGAGTTTAAGTCATCATTTGATTGGAAAATAAATTCTGTCAAAACAATTTCACCATTTCCTGGCTTTTATGTGGCAGAGTAAGATAAGAGCCCATGGTGTTTGGGGCAAGGTACTGGCATGGATAGATGCCTGGCTGTCTGGCAGAAAGCAGAGAGTGAGGATGAAAGGGTCTTCCTCGGGATGGTAGCTGGCGACAAGTAATGTTCTGCAAGGCTTAGTATTGGGACCACAACATTTCATTTTATGCATTAACGATCTAGATGAAGGAACTGAGGGCATACTGGCTAAGTTTGCATCAAAACTGATTGTGTTTTCAGGAGGTGGAGCAGCCCCAAGGCGAGGCACCAACTACAGAGGTAGGAAGAGATAGGAATTTGAGGCAGAAATTCAGGGAGCTAGGATGGAAGCTTAGAGCTGGAACAAACAGAGTTATTATCTCAAGCTTGTTGCCTGTGCCATGTGCTAGCGAAATAGGGAGAAAAAGAAATTGAACACATACTACATGGATGGTGCAGGAGGGAGAGTTTTGGATTCCTGGATAATTGGTGCTCTTTCTGGGGTAGGTGGGACCTCTACAAACAGGACAGTCTTCACCTGAACCAGAGGGGTACCAATATCTGGGGTGGGGGGGGGGGGGGGGAGTTTGCTAATGCTTTTCAGGTGGGTTTTAACTAATTCAGCAGGGGAATGGGAACCTAAATTGTAGTTTGAGTATAGAGGAGGTTGAGAGTAATGAGGTCAGAAATATGGTTTCAAGGTTGCAAAAAGGCACCAGCAAGCAAAAAGTTAGTTTGAAGTGTATCTACTTCAACGCCAGGAGCACCCGAATAAGGTGGGTGAATTTGCAGCATGGGTTGGTACCTGGGATTTTGATGTTGCAGCCATTTCGGAGACATATCTAGAGCAGGGACAGGAATGCTTATTGCAGGTTCTGGAATTTAGATGTTTCAGTAAGAACAGAGAAAATGGTAAAAGAGGGTGGGGTGGGGTTTGGGGGTCGTGGGTGACATTGTTAGGTCAAGGACAGTATTATGGTTGCAGAAAGGATGTTTGAGAACTTGTCTACTGAGGTAGTATGGGTTGAGGTTAGAAACAGGAAAGGAGAGGTGTTGGGAGTTTTCAATAGACCTCCAAATGGTTCCAGAGATATAGAGGAAAGGATAGCAAAGATGATCCTCACTCGGAGCGAGAGTGACAGGGTAGTTGTTATGGGGAACTTTAACTTTCCAAGTATTGACCGGGAACACTATAGTTCAAGTACTTTAGCCGGGTCAGTTTTTGTCCAGTGTGAGCAGGAGAGTTTACAGACACAGTATGTAGGCAGGCCAACGAGGGGCGAGGCTACTTCCTTACAGTTGGTACTGGGGAATGAATCCAGCCAGGTGTTAGATTTGGATGTAGGTGCGCACTTTTGTGATAGTGACTACAATTCGGTTATGTTTACTTTCGTGATGGAAAGGGATAAACTGCAGGGCAAGAGTCATAGTTGGGGGAAAGGCAATTACGATGTGATTAGCAAGATTTAGGATGGGGAAGTAAACTGCAGGGGATGGGCAAAATTGAAATATGGAGCTTATTCAAGGAACAGCTACTGTGGGTCCTTGACAAGTATGTACCTGTCAGGCAGGGAGGAAGTTGTTGAGCGCAGGTGCCATTGTTTACTAAGGAAGTTGAATCTCTGGTCAAGAAGAAGAAGGCTTATGTTAGGATGAGATATGGTGGCTCAGTTAGGGCACTTGGGAGTTACAAGTTCGCCAGGAGAGACCTAAAGAGAGAGTTAAGAAAAGCCAGGAGAGGACATAAGAAGTCGTTGGTGAATAGGATCAAGGAAAACCCTAAGGCTTTCTGTAGGTATATCAGGAATAAAAGAATGATGAAAGTAAGATTATGGCCAATCAAGGGTAGTGGTGGGAAGTTGTGCATGGAGTCAGAGGAGAAAGGGAAGGCTCTAAATGAATACTTTTCATCAGTATTCATACTAGAAAAAGACAATGTTGTCAAGGAGAATACTGAGATACAGGCTACTCTACTAGATGTGATTGAGGTTCATAAAGAGGAGGTGTTAGCAATTCTGGAAAGAGTAAAAATGGATAAGTCCTCTGGGCCATATTGGATTTATCCTCGAATTCTCTGGGAAGCCAGGAAGGAGATTGCTGAACCTTTGACTTTGATCTTTATGTTGTCATTGTCTACAGGAATAGTGCCAGAAGACTGAAAGATAGCAAATGTTTCTCCCTTGTTCAAGAAGGGGAGCAGAGACAACCTCATTGTAGACCAGTGAGACTTACTTCAGTTGTGGGTAGTGTTGGAAAGGGTTATAAGAGGTAGGATTTATAATCATCGAGAAAGGAACAAGTTGATTAGGGACAGTCAACACGGATTTGTGAAGGGCAGGTCATGCCTCACAAACCTTATTGAGTTCTTTGAGAAGATGACCAAACAGGTGGATGACAGTAAAGCGGTTGATGTGGTGTATATGGATTTCAGTAAGACGTTTGATAAGATTCCCACAGTAGGTTATTGCTCAAAATGTGGAGGCATGGGATTGAGGGTGATTTAGTGGTTTGGATCAGAAATTGGCCAACTGAGAGAAGACAGAGAGTGGTGGTTGCTGGGAAATATTCATCTTGGAGTTCAGTTACTCGTGGTGTACCACAAGGATCTGTTTTGTCCATTGCTGTTTGTCATTTTTATAAATGACCTGGATGAGGGCATAGAAGGATGGATTAGTAAATTTGCGGATGACACTAAGCTCAGTTGAGTTGTGGATGGTGACGAAGGATGTTGCAGGTTACAGAGGGAGACATAGATAAGCTGCAGAGCTGGGCTGAGAAGTGGCAAATGGAGTTTAATGTGGAAAAGTGTGAGGTGATTCACTTTGGACAGAGTAACAGGAATAAAGAGTCCTGGGCTAATCATAATATTCTTGGTAGTGTAGACGAGCAGAGAGATCTCAGTGTCCATGTACATAGATCCCTGAAAGTTGCCACCCAGGTTGATAGGGCTGGTAAGAAAGCGTACAGCATGTTAGCTTTTATGGGTAGAGGGATTGAGTTTTGGAACCATGAGGTAATGCTGCAGCTGAACAAGTCTGTGGTGCGGCCACACTTGCAGTATTGCACACAGTTCTAGTCCCGGATTATAGGAAGGATGTGGAAGCTTCGGAAAGGGTTCAGAGGAAATTTACCAGGATGTTGCCTGGGATGGAGGGAAGGTCTTATGAGGAAGGGCTGAGGGACTTGAGGCTGATTGCATAAGAGAGAAGAAGGTTGAGAGGTGACTTAATTGAGAAATAGAAGATAATCAGAGGGTTAGGTAGGTTAGCCAGTGAGAGCCTTTCTCCTCGGATGGTAATGGCTAGTACAAGGGGGCATAGCTTTAGGTTGAGGGGTGATAGATATAGGTCAGTTGTCAGAGGTAATTTCTTTACTCAGAGAGTAGTAGGGGCATGGAACGCACTGCCTGCAACAGTAGTAGACTCACCAGCTTTAAGGCCATTTAAATAGTCATTGGATTGACATATGGACGAGAATGGATTAGTGTCAGTTAGATGCGCCTCAGATTGGTTTCACAGGTCAGCGCAACATCGAGGGCCTAAGGGCCTATACTGTGGTGTAATGTTCTATGTTCTAATACACAGATAGATAGAAGGACAGGTAGCATTGAGGAGGCAGAGAGGCTGCAGAAGGACCTGGACAGGTTAGGAGAGTGTGCAAAGAAAGGGCAGGTGGAGTACAACGTGGGAAAGTGTGAGGTCATGCACTGTGATAGGAAGAATAAAGGCATGAGCTACTTTCTGAATGGGAAGAAAATTCAGAAGTCTGAAGTGAAAAGAGACTTGGGAGTTCCAGTCCAGGATTCTCTCAATGTAAGCTTGCAGTTTGAGTCAGAAGTTAAGAAAGCAAATGCTATAATGGCATTTATTTTGAGAGGACTTGAATATAAAAGCAGGGATGAGAATACACTAGTTGTGTTATTTTTGTAATTTTATGAAAAACTTTTAAAATTTACTTTTTCAATAAAAATACCTATAAAAATAAAAGCAGGGATGTACTTCTGAGGCTCTATAATGCTCGGGTCAGACCATATTTGGAGTATTGTGCGCAGTTTTGGCCCCCATATCTCTGGAAGGATGCACTGGCCCGAGAACATGTTCACAGGAGGTTCATGAGAATGGTCCCAGGAATGAAAAGCTTAACATGTGAGGAATATTGGAGGACTCTGGGTCTTTTCTCAATGGAGTTTAGAAGGCTGAGGGATCTAATTGAAACATACAGAATACTGGATGGCCTGGACAGAGTGGATGTTGAGATATTTCCATAGGTAGAAGAGACTAGAGACCTACGGGCACAGCTTTAGGGTGAAGGAAAGGATTTTTAGAATGGAGTTAAGGAGAAACGTCTTCAGCCAGAGAGTGGTGAATATATAGAGTTCATTGCCACAGAAGGCTGTGAAGGCAGGTCATTGAATATATTTAAGATTGAGGTAGATTGATTCTTGATTGTCAAGGGAATCAAGGGTTTTAGATTAGATTAAATTACTTCGATTCGATTAGATTACTTACAGTGTGGAAATAGGCCCTTCGGCCCAACAAGTCCACACCGACCCGCCGAAGCGCAAGCCACCCAGACACATTCCCCTACATTTATCCCTTCACCTAACACTACAGGCAATTTAGCATGACCAATTCACCTAACCTACACATTTTTCTGGACTGTGGGAGGAAACCGGAGTACCCGGAGGAAACCCACACAGACATGGGAAGAATGTACAAACTCCACACAGTCAGTCGCCTGATGCGGGAATGGGGAGAAAGCTGGAGAATGGGGTTGAGAAACTTATCAGGGAGGAGAAAGTGAGAATTGAAGATGCTGGAGATCAGAGTCAAGAGTGTGGTGCTTGAAAAGTACAGTAGATATTCTCCTGCTCCTTGGATGCTGCCACCCAGACCCATTCCCCTACATTTACCCCTTCACCTAACACTATGGGCAATTTAGCATGGCCAATTCACCTAACCTGCACATTTTTGGACTGTGGGAAGAAACCGGAGCACCCGGAGGAAACCCACACAGACACAGGGAGAATGTACAAACTCCACACAGATAGATACCTGAGGCAGGGAATTGAACCCGGGTCTCTGGCACTGTGAGGCAGCAGTGCTAACCACTGTGCCACCATGCCACCCATAAAAGAGATGTTAAACTCATTCCTTATGTGCCCTTTCAACTGGGTATAAAAGATCCCCTGATATTGTTTGTAGAACATCAGGAAAGTTTTCCTGGGGCCTTGATCAAAATTTAGTTCTTCAGCAATTTTGTTAAAATAACTGCCCTGGTCATTAATCCGTGCAGTGCTAAAATTAGCTACTGTGTTTCCCTGCATTTCGATATCTTGCATCTTGTATCTCTTGTTTCAATTACAGGTTTTATCTACTTCTTGATATCTACTTCTATGTTGAAGAGTGGGAAGTTGATGTTATTGCTATATACATCATGCCTGCTCCATCACGAAAGGATTTCAATGGAACTGCTTCTCATTGATTATCAGTACACTACAAAGCCTACGCCAAACAAGTTTCCTTCAAATCTTTCCTGCACAACTCAGAGGATGTTTTGTGTAGTAGCTGTTCAATTTGTGCACACGGGTGTTGTATTATGATTGGACAAACAATTGCTGGATATGACAGATGTACTGGGAAAAAGAGTTACATTTAGAAAGCAACATTGAAGCTGTAAAGGAAGGCCATGTTACAAGCACAACATGACATGCAGCAATCCATTTGTACTCCATTTGGATAATTGATTCCCTGGATAGAAATTGTGCTCTCAGAGTCACATTGGAAGCAGCACAGGAGGGAATTATATTTCCAAAGTCACAATGGGTATCTTATAGGAAGGGGTAAAACTCCCAGAGTAACAGTGGACTCGAAATATGGTTCTAAAGAAACAAGTTGCACTGGATAGAGTTGTGTGGGGCCTAAGGGCACAAGTGGTGAAATCTCAATGAATTACTCCAACCTTTTACCCTTTTTGACTGTGCTAAAAACTGTTGGCTATAACACTATTTAACACACCTACATCTAGTTATGTTTCGTCAATATTAGTTTTGAATAAATTCCTTAAGGTCATTAGCTATGATGAGATAACTGTAACCAGCTGTGAGAGACTATAATAACTATGCCAAGTCAAATTTGAACAAAACACTCACACACACTGGTTCTTAATGATATGCCTTACAGCATATTGCACAGAATTCAGGAAGTGGAAATTTGTAAGCCCCTGTCATGCTGTTGTACCTCATAGGGCAGACAAATTGCTGAAGCTAATTTGAGGACACTCCTACTGTATTCTCAGGAGACATATACTCCCTTTGAATATTCCTGTATTGATTGCAATGCAGAATAGTTTGACTTGAACATGCAAATTGTGAAAATATAATCACCCAACCCCCAAACAAAGAAAGGAAGCCATTAAACATCTGTAAAGAGAACAAGAATAGCAGTCCCCGAATTCTTTGATGCCTGGGCAACACAAGTGAGTGAGCCTTCGCAAACATGGCTATGAGAGCAAACAACTCAGTTCCCAAATAATAGACTATGAACTGGATTGAAACTGCTTTATCAACAAGAGAAATCTGACCTGTGTACATGGCATGCATATCTTGTCTGGTAATTTGTTTATAATCATGGGAATTGTCAACCATTTACAGAAAAAAAATTGCTCAAGTTTCCTTCACTTTGCAGGCTAGGGCCTGCTCTTCAAACAGGAGTATGGACAAGAGGACAAAGAGAAGGAAAAGAAACCCAAAGAATGGGGAAAATTTCATAATTTGCTGATTAATGCATGGTGCGTGGGTTTGTGGCACTCTGTTTCACTGCACTACCTGTTTCCTACAAGTTTGTTAGCCCCCCTGCCATATATACGAGGTTTGTCTCCTATTCTTTATATCACTGACATATCCTGTATTCCTGAGGTGTGATAATTAACTGTATATAAGTTAGTTCAACTTCAGATTACCACTGCAACTCCCAGGTCATTTCCTCTGCCCTGAAGCTCTTACTCTATGCTACTCTCTCCCCACCCCCACCCTCCCCGAGCTTATCTCTCCATGCTTCAGGCTCTCTGCCTTTATTCCTGATGAAGGGCTTTTGCCCGAAATGTCGATTTTGCTGAAGCTCCTTGATGCTGCCTGAACTGCTGTGCTCTTCTAGCACCATTGATCCAGAATCTGGTTTCCAGCATTTGCAGTCATTGTTTTTACCTTCAGATTACTGATGCTGTCCTGTACCTGTGCTACATTGCACTGGCTGTTTTGAGGCCTTCATATAGATTCCTCTATGTGCCCTTTAAACCTAACCCCCTGAGTTTGTTGAGAGGAAATGGCAAATATCATTCATGCCATTATGCAGTATGAGCTCCACAGAGAAAATGGGCAACAGAGGAATTTGATATTGTTGAGAATGTTGAGGGTAACAGTTTGTTCTCGCCTTATAACCTTTCTGAACTCCCAGCTCACTGTTATCCTGCTCCCAGTAATGTGCAAGCTGCCGATAGTGTCACCATGTTCGTCTTGCTTTCCACGACACCCTTTTTCCTTTACTTGAAGCACCACCTTTGTCAGCCAGCTCGATCGCAGCAGACCCATGAGGAGAAGAAAGAACAGCAGATCACTGTTGAAGAACCTCTGTCACCTGATCTGTCACAGCTTGTAGTTCAGTTACTAGTGGTACTTGAACGTGCAGTGTAGAAATGGGATCTGTATGAGTGAACTGCAACCACATAGCAGATGTTCTTCACAATCACCTGACTGCAAGTTTGGTGCCTGACTCTTTAAATGGTGTTCATGTTGGGTCCCTTTGTCGCTGAACATACTCTTTGGTGAATGAGAGTGAATTCACAGAATGGGTCTGCATCATTCAACTTGGAAGATAGTATGGATCAAATAGGTTTGGAACTGTGTAGACGACTGTAATGCTTTCATCAGTTCAACAACTTCCAAGCTACCCTGGAGATGGCTGCACCAATATGCTTCTCAAATGGGGCATTGCTATGCAATCAGCTGCAGGCTCACTGCATAGCAGCAGAAGGGTGTTCTGTAGTGTCTGTCATGTCATCTTCAGCAGTCTTATCGGATCTAATTTTGTGTCCAGATAGTATTCTGCATGAGATGTGAAATGACAGCTCCTTTCAATTGAATGTGAAAGATTTTGTGATACAATTCAAGGAGGGTCAGGGGAATTTTTCCCTGTGTCAAAGCCAACATTCATCTCTCTTTACGAAAACAGATTAATTCATAACTTATTGTCCCTTTCTTTCATATGAGACAATACTGTTTCCAATGCTGAACTCCATACGGCAGCAACTGTAATTCATAAATTAATTATTATAAACAAGCTCGGATGACCTGAAGACCTGAAGGCAATTTTTCGAAGCCATATATTAGAGAGCAAGAACGTTCTGTTATTTCTGAATTATTCTTCTTGACATATTGATTTGTTGCCAGAGGACCTTGAAAGAGAGTTTACAACTAAAACATATCACTGCCAGTATTTTCAGTGAATTAGCTTATATTGAAGTTTGGCAGAATTTGAAGTTGGAAACAGCATTGGCCATACTGCTGTATTGCAAGAAAGGCATTCAACTGAGCAGTGTTGATACTGGCACTGTACCAAGCTACATGTGTAAAGAAAACAAAAGAAATAAGATTGTTGAAACTTTGAACAAATAGAATACTGTATATGTCGTTTGAAAGAATTGTGTCAGAGTTGCATACTGGCAACATTTGAGCTCAAATGCCAAGATGATGGCATTCCTGATTGGCATTCAGTTTTATTTTGAGATTATTTTGAAGTTGTTCCTTACCTTTCTAAGGCTCCATATGGTGGAATCACTGATTACAGTATAGCGTGGAAAATCTTTCAAAACCCTTGCAACAATTTACACAGAATGTTCTCGAGTTGGCAGTGATATGTTTTCAATGACAATGGGCTGCAATCACAAACAAACAGCAGACTTTGGAATGTTGCCTTTGAAGCAAGATAGTTTTGGCAATCTTGCTCCAAAGCAGATCACCAAATCCCATTACTTTTGAGGGCCTGAATTTTAATAGGCCCCCTCAACATTCCTGGAAGATAAGTTAGTTCCAAACTGACTGACTTTAAAGAAGGCTATCTTGCATTAATAACACACTCTGGGTGGCCAAAAAAGGCTGAAATTCAAACTTCTGCACCTCAGCAAAATAACATTTTGTCCTTAATTTAATTTGCTGGTAGCTGTTGCAGTCAAAGCAGTACCAAAACACAGTCATGGGTGTTGATGGAACTGACAGCAGTCTCATAAAGAAAGAAAGCAACGAATCCTGAACCCAGATATGTTCTGGGCATTTGGGATGGTGGTGGGACGAAGTTTGGTGTTGGGAGCAGGCCTTGCAGTTCAGATGGAAACACAAACATCTTGAAAGGTGCTTCTCTTGTTCCGAGCATACCCTGAAATTATGTAGCTCCTTCTTTTCTGCCTTTTCACCAAACTTGTTCAAATCAAAGGCCTTCACAATCTCACCGACCTTCTGCTCACCAGTGTACATATTTTTAATCAACTTGTTCAGAGATGTTATGATAAACTTCCAGAGCAAATGGGATTTAAACCCAGATCTTGTAGCTTACAAGTAGAGTCATGACCACTGCACCATGTGAGCCCATTCCCCACTGTGTTATGAAACTGGAAGTGGCCTGAGGGCTTGAATTGAGCAATAATCAGCCACTTATGGGCCCAGTAGGCATAAAGAGCAGTGGATAATGGGTGCCTTACCCACACCCTCAACCCCATATTAAGTGGCTGGGTTGAAGGCAGATTGGAAGTTAATGGACTGGCCAATGAACATATTTTATGTCTCTTCTTGCTGAAAACACACTGATTGAGAGATTGTAAATTTCAGCTCCAGAGTATAGTCATAGAATCATGAGTCATAGAGATGTACAGCATGGAAACAGACCTTTGGTCCAACATGTCCATGCCAACCAGATAACCCAACCCAATCTATAGTCATTTTAATTAACCTATTTCAGACATACTGTGTCACACCTCCAGCTCAGGTGGATCTGAACTGGATCTTCTTTGCAAAAGCACATTCTGGCAGCTCCCAAGTGTGTGAATATAGTGTTCTCAAATCTCATTCTGCACAACATAAGTGATTCTGGAAATTACATTCCAAATTCTCCAGATTTGATTCTGAGACCATTTCTCAAAAATATCAGGAATCAAATGGATGGAGATTGTATTGCCACAATCTAGCTGTTAAAGAAGCCAAGGGAAGTTGGAATGAAGTGCACATTAGCTCAGACAAGACAAGTCTGTTTGGACAGGGATTTGAATGGCTTTTTACAGATCTAATAGAGGATACATTGCATTAGTTCAAAACATATGGATCAATTCCACAATTTCCACCACTTATTACAATTTGATAAATCTATAGCAGTGTGAGTTCTATGTAGCTGAGACAGTAATCTTGGAAATGTTGTGAAGGAGAAAAATGTCTGTGTGTTTCAGTATATATCACTTAGCACAGGCTTTGCAGCAAGTCAGCAGTGTATTTTGATATCAATTAGTGCAATAGATCATGTCTGAACATTTTTAGGCAACTTATTACATACCTGGAGCAGAGGGCTACATGTATGAAGAAGTTCTTTCATCAGCCTAGTGTTAGAATTTGTTAACATGGAATTTCCTGCACAGCATGCCCAGACTGAGAGAGTAAATCTGAAGCACGCAGCGGCAGATATGGGCAAGAAGTAATGGAGACAAACACACCAGAGAAGAACAAGTTGAAGGAGAGAATGAAGAAAAATGAAAGCAAGGAGATGAGCAAAAGCAGCAAATTACTTCGCTGTTCAGCTATTTGTTGCCATCATATGAATCCTGATATTTCTTACCTTTTCACTGACAGTACCAAGGCAATGGAGTACATATTAAGTGTTAGGGAGTGCACAGAATTAGAGGGACTGAGGTATGCATGTCCATAGATTCTTGAAAGTAGAAGGATAGGTTAAGAAGGCATATGGGAATTTGCCTTTATTCATCAAGACATTGAGTATAATAGCAAGAAGGTAATAATACATAAAAACTGAAAGAACTGCAGTTGCTGTAAATCAGAAACAAAAACATAAATTGCTAGAAAAGCTCAGCAGGTCTGGCAGCATCTGTGGAGAGAAATCAGAGTTTATGTTTTAGATCGAGTGACCCTTCCCTGCCAGATGAGTTAAACTTTACCAGCAATTTCTATTTTTGAAGGTTATGATGTATGTATAATTATAGATAGGACAAAGCTGAACTACTGTGGGCAGTTCTGGTTACCACACTAATGGAAGGATGTAATTGCATGTGAGAAGATGCAGAGTGGATTCAAGAGAGACTAGGAACTGTTTTTCTTCGAGCAGACAGGGCTGAAGAGCATTTGATTGAGGTGTTCAAAGTTCTGGGGGTGTCGACTAGATAGACAGGGGCCACTTCTCCCCTCAGTAGAGAGGTCAGTTACCAGGCCCACAATCTTAAAGGAAGCCACAGGAGGTTTAGAGGGGATTTGAATAAAATTGCTTCTCACCCAGAAGGTGGTGGGTATCCAGAAATCAAAGCCTAAAAGGGTGACAGAGGCTGGAATCCTCAAGAGATTTAAGAAATATTTAAGGCGAACACTTGAAATGCCATGGCATATGAGGCTATGGGACATATGCTGGAAATTGGGGTGAGTGTAGATAAATGTTTGATGACCCAATGGGCCGAAGGGTCTCTTTCCTTGTTGTGGAAACTCTGTGATCTCTCTGACTGTATGACTAATGTCATTATGATAGTTTTTTTCCACAACAAGAAACTACTTTATTTTCACATTCTTCCAGCTTGATTGGAATTGTCCTGTATTTTCCAATATTGTAACCATTAATGATAACTTGTAAGTTATCAGTGAGTGGAGACGAGTTTGCTTTTTCTCACCACTGTTGCAAATCTTTTCTCACAGTGCTCAGTGCTGACAGGCTGATGGGACAGGTCATACTAATGTGGCATCCTCTCATGCACCACACGCTGTATGGGAGGATGTTGTGTGGTCTCTGAATTCCATTTACTCAGTACTAACCATTTTGGAAGGAATTTATGAGTGTGGAATTAGCTGAATCAGTGTGGCTTCTGAAATTTCTGTGGAAACTTGGCTGATCCCTTTCCCTTCTGGGATGCTGCATAAATTAATAAATGGAAAAGCAGCCAGAATGAACAATGGTTTAGTGGGGACTGGTTTGAGTCGTTACCTGGATGATGATTTAGATGATGAGCTACCATTTTTGGTCTGTCCATTCCTCTCTTCACCAGGTCATGTCCTAACTTAAGCCTCAGAACTAAGATTCTTGAGTCTTGACAAGCAAAGAACCTCTCTGATTCATGGGGTACTACCATAGAGCCAATGGTCATTCAGCTTGGACAAGTTTCTTGCTGGATGTCAACCCAGGAATTAGGGACTGTGATGTCAAACACCATTAGTTTATGTTGATTGACTCGACTGAAATGTACCAAAATGTACTTAATTAACTGAATTCACAAGTTAATTCCACTGTAACTGGATTTTCTATGAATTTTTACACCGATTTTTAATATCCCCGTTTTGATGATTTCATGTCTTTTACATGCATATTTTGTATGGTAGTTGCAAGGTATGTGGAACTGGAGGAAAGAATGACTCAAATCTACGTGATCAAGATGTGCATAATAATTTTTTTTATTTCAGGCTATTAACTCTGAAACCATTGAAGGTTGGTGATGTTTGTTTCTTTTTAGTGGATGAGTAAAATGCTCAGGAAAATTTGTTTTCAGATTATTGGAAGAAAGCTCCTGTTTCTGGACAAAATAAAAGTTATATTTGTGATCAGATAGGGAGAGGAGTCATACAGGGAATGAAAGAGCCAGTAAGGAGAGCTCAAGGAGAGATGGGAAGGGAGTGGGTCAGTGGCAGCAAATAGGACAAGCTGCAGGCACTCAACATTGTTACATTACACAGGTGCATACCCATACTGGCACCAGCAAAGCAATGTGAACCATATTGTGTTTCCAGCATCTTTGAATCAGGAATGACTTTATTAAAACCATTCATGCTGATATCTGGCCCCTCAACAAAACTGACCATATCCACGGATTGAATTCATCAGCTTGGAAAGTGTCTGCTAATTTGCAGCCCTTTGAGGAAACTTAAAATTGTTTTCTATTAGCTGCAGAGGCAGTATTAGGCATCTTTTGAGTTATTAGAAAACATTTAATTTACTGATAAATTTACTTATATACACCAATTAAACAAGTCAATTGCTCTGTTTAGTTTCGTTGGAATCATTTTCAATTATTTAAAGTTAACAGGAAGAGAGGGTTGAATTTTTAAAAAATGTTTAAATAATATAAACATAATATTAGCTGGTAAAAATTACAAGATTACCATTTTTTAATACAATTTATTGTCACAGGTGGTAATGAATATCTCGGTTCTAAAATATTGTCTGATTGAAGTGATATGCATGTGCAATGAAACCAAGTTTGGAGCCGACTATTTTGAAGGCTCACTGCACGGACCCACAAGGCCTCCTTGTTCTAGTTTGATAGAGGAAAATAAAACTAAAAGAACTGCCATTGCTGGAAACCAGAAACAAAAACAGAAATTGGTGGAAAAGCTCAGCAGGTCTTGCAGCTTCTGTGGAGAGAAATTCGTTAACATTTTGGGTCCAATAACCCTTCCTCAGAACAGAATCACTTTCTGTTTTTGGTCATATCGTATTGAACAATAAGTAAGTTTACAGCTAGTTACAGTTTACAGTGATACGATCAATTCTAAAATAAAATCTGTGATTGCAATCTTTGAGAAGATTTCTAGCTCAGGTTGAGGTTCTGGTTGCAAGTTTGCTCGCTGAGCTGGAAGGTTTGTTTTCAGACGGTTCGTCACCATGCTAGGTTACATCATCAGTGAGCCTCTGGTTGGGCGCTAGTATTATGTCTTGCTTTCTATTTAGGTGGTCTCGGTTTCTTCAGGTGGGTGATATCATTTCCAGTTCTTTTTCTCAGAGGATGGCAGATGGAGTCCAAATTGATGTGTTTATTGATGGCGTTCTGGTTAGAATGCCAGGCCTCGAGAAATTCCCATGCATGTCTCTGTTTAGCTTATCCTACGATGGATATGTTGTCCCATTCAAAGTGGTGACCTTCATCTGTAAGTAATGATACTAGTGATAGTGGGCTATGTCTTTTGGTGGCTCCTGGATGTTCATGTGTTCTGGTGGCTAGTTTTCTGCCTGTTTGTCTGATGTAGTGTTTGTTACAGTCCTTGCACGGTATTTTGTAAATGGTATTTGTTTTGCTGGATGTTTGTATAGGGTCCTTGAGGTTCATTAGCCACTGTTTAATGTGTTTGTAGGTTTGTGAGCTACCATGATGCCAAGGGGGTCTGAGTAGTTTGGGAGTCATTTCAGAGATGTCTTTGATGTAAGGTAATGTGGCGAGTGTTTCTGGGTGCATTATGTCTGGTTGTTTGGGTTTGTTGTTGAGAAATTGGCAGACTGTGTTTATTGGGTACCCATTCTTCCTGAATACGTTGTATAGGTATTTTTCTTCTGCCGCTCATAGTTCCTGGGTGCTGCAATGTGTTGTGGCTCATTGAAGTAATGTCCTGATGCAGCTGTGTTTGTGGGTATTGGGATGCTTGCTTCTGTAGTTAAGTATTTGGTCTGGGTGTGTTGTTTTCCTATTGTCACTGGTTTGCAGTTCTCCATAAACTGTTTCTTCTACTGTGGCATCTAGGAATTGGAGTCTGTTGTCGTTCTCCTCTTTTGTGAATTTTATGCCAGTAAGGAAGAACAGGTACCCAAAAGATCAGTCTGCCGATTTCTCAACAACAAACCCAAATAAGCAGACACAATGTGCCCAGAAATCCTAGCCACATTACCTTACATCAAAGACATCTCTGAAATGACTTCCAAACTACTCAGATCTCTTGGTATCATGATAGCCACAAACCTACCAACAAATTTAAACAGCGGCTAATGAACCTAAAGGACCCTTTACAAACAACCAGCAAAACGAATGTCATTTACAAAATACCCTGAAAGGACTGTAACAAACATTACATTGGACAAACAGGCAGAAAACTAGCCACCAGGATACTTGAACATCAACTAGCCATCAAGAACATGACCCACTATTACATACAGATGAAGAAGGACACCACTTTGACTGGGACACCACATCCATTGTAGGATAAGCTAAACAGATATATGCAAGGGAATTCCTAGAGATGTGGCATTCTAACCGGATTTCCATCAATAAACACTTCAATTTGGACCCCATCTACCATCCACTGAGAAAAAGAACCAAAAATGATATCACCCCGCCCCCCCCCCCCGAAGAAAACAAGACATCTAAATAGAAAGAGGGACCTAATACCAGTGCTTCACTGGAGGCTCACTGATGATGTTACCTAGTATGGTGACGAACTGTCTGAAAACAAACCTTCCAGCTCAGCAGGCAAACTTATAACCATAATATCTGTGAGGAGGACCTAGACATTATAAGTTAGTTAGGTCTGGCAGAATTGTTTGAAACCACATTGAGCTCAGGAATGGGTGATGCGTATTAGTCAATTCGGTGACACTTGAGAGAACATTAGCTATTATTGGAATATTATTTCTAGTTATTTGGAATATGGCTCTTGTGGTAACGTGATGGTGTGAAAACTCTTTACAGTTTGATGGTTTGAGTTCAAATCCCACCTATCCCAACATGTATTGTTACATGTTTGAACAATTGCTTTAAAAAACATGTAAACCATTATGTTGGTTGTCCGTAAGTTTGTAACTGTGACCAGTGCTGGACTATATCTCAACAAGAGCAATATTAACATTGGATGCTTAGCCTTACTTCTCCGAGATCTAAAACCGTTGTCCTCCAAAGAACATATGACATCAACATTAGAGGTCATGTTGAAAACACTTTTCAGAATTAATCCTTTCAGACACGTTCCATCTTTATACAATTGGTGTGTGGAGGAGCTTATAGTTAACTTTGAGTGATAATTTGCAGACAGATTGTTTATTCCGGTTTTAAGTGGAGTTGAAACCCTTTACTTTGTGACTCCTGTGGTAATGCTGCCATTATGAAAGGCCTGAGAATAGCCTGACGTTTGGAACCTGGGTAGACATTCAGCTCAGACTTAGGGATGAAACTTGCCTGTGTTTGCTAGATTTAACACTGGTGCAAATCTAGATTGCAGTTCCAAAACAAGTCTTGAGTAGACTTATTCATTGTAAAGAGCATGAGAATTTGTTCACAATTATTCCATGATACTACTATTGTCATTCGTGATTATGTGATGAAGATTGTGTAACTTTGGTGATTTTTACTAAATCTTGTTTGAATGGACAAACAGATGCTCTTGTTTTCTCAATAATTCTCATATGGTTGATTGACAGAAATCAAATATGTTTTGTTTATTTTGGAAAATAAAATTAGCATGAATAACTTGACATTCCAGATGGTAAAGTGACACACATTTTCCATAAAATAGCACCTGACAATGTTGTGCTTAATCTCATGCCTTCCAGAAGTTTTAAAAATCATAAACCAATTAAAAACAACTTCGACTTTTATTTTTGTGTGAGGAATATTACCAGAAGGTAATAAATTTCAACAAACCAGCCATTGCTATTGATTCTGCAGTGAACTCCAGTTTGTGGAATTCCATTCAGAGCCAAGAATCTGAGTGCTGAGTAAAACTGAAGGCATTCAGACAGCCAGAGGGAGGGGATAATAATAAGAATGATCAGACTGCAAGATCAAGTTTTGAAAAGACCAGAGCTTTTCGGCTGTATTGAAACTGCTCTTTTGAATTCATTGGGTAGTTTAATTTTATCAAATGCAAATGAAAATGAATTCTCTTTAAAACTTGCGGAAAATTGTGGTTTTAATACATTTTCACCTTTTCCATGTCAGTTGACCAGGGATAATACCTTGTCCCTTTTCACAGGTCAAAATGGCAGTTTATTTTGACAAGCAAAATTGAACCTTGCCATTCTTCACTGACATGCAGACCAGGTGTTGAAGGGATTCTCTTCCTCACTGGTTGCTAGTGAAATAGGATTCAGATTTCTCTTCTATTGATATAGACACAAATTCCTCTGTGCCAGAAAGGGTGTATCAAGCCAAATTCTGTTGCAGAACCTGTGGAACTTCACAGCCCTCTCACTTCTGAACAGAATTTGATAGATGAATTGTCATTTGGTAAGCGACCCTTCATTGACTTCTGACTTGCAAAATCTCTGGGGAAAAGAAATGATCAGATCTTTTTTCTGGACATGAATCATTATGCTGAACAGATTCTTGGAAACTTGAGGAAGTTCATCACAAAATACCATCCAAACTTCTTTACATGGAATATGTCGGCAGAGAAAGCTGTGGGAACTATTGAAAAATGTCCAATTTTCAGAAATTCACGAAGTGCCACCTGCAAATGAACATAATTTCAACAGGTGGCCTGATTTTGTGCATGGTTAGTACAATGCATGAATATCTTAGACATCTCAAGGCAGCCTCACCTCTACTTAAAGGGGAACTGCTGCAAATCCCTCTCAAAGACTTGGCTGGAAGGTAAAACACAGGACTTGAAGGAACGGGCAAGACAGAAGGATCCCAGGTTTTCTGATATGGCCATTGGTGATAGAGGTGGAAAGAAGGACAGATGACCTCAGTAGGAACAGTATTAGGGGACAGTGCAGTGGAATCATGACAGTGTAAGAGATGCATTGAGCAACAACTGGCATCCATAATACTCAGCTGTTAAATTCAGTTGTGAGTCAAAGAATGCTTTGTTGTAAATAGGCTCACTATATCATACTGCTCAAAGTATTTACATGAAGGTAATTCTCACTGAATGTTGTGACTTTTAGGGCACTTTTGTCTCATTCAGTTGTCATTGTGCTTTTTTTGATCTTTTGAACGCTAAATCCAGATTGCCAATGATAATGCAAAACTGACATCAAAAATTATATTTTTGTTCCAAAGAAGACTCACATTCAAAGTATTAACTGTTGCTCTCTGCTCAAATATTGCCAGTGAAATAACTCCACAGTGGTCCATCATCAAGGCACATTTAATTTATTTGTGGAGAGTCCTTGACATTGATCCAACTTCCTCAGAGCCAGCTCTCAGAGTGAACAGAACCCCTGAAACTCCTGTTGTATCCGTTAGCCAGGACCAGATTAACAGCATCGATCAGGGAACTCAGATTCCATGAGGTCAACCTGCCTGACCTCATTACAATCGCTACAGCCACGCCTGCTGAGTTTCTCCAGCACTTTCTGTTTTTATTTCGAGTCTCCAGCATCTGCAGTACTTTGCATTTATAAGTTTATATTCCTGGAGGTTTGCAGTAATGAGCTAGAGACGTGAGTTTCAGAAATTTAAATTCAATTAATGAATTAACCTGAAATAAAATTAAACTGTCATCGCATAAAACTCCATCTGATTCTGAACTTTCTTCAGGAAAGAAAATCTGCTCACCTAATCCAGTTTGGCCTGTATGTAACTCCAGGACAGCACTATGATTGACTTTCAACTGTTCTGTGAAACAGATGAGCAAGCCAATGAGTTAAAAATTATTGGGATGTACAATAAACAGTGACCTTGCCAGTGGTGCCACATTTCAACAATGGACTTCCTCTGAATGGTGTGACTCTAATTTTAATGTGAAGTCTTCTTCTCCAAAACTCTCCCACCAACAAAGAAAATTACAACACAGAATCAGGCCCTTTGGCCCTTCAAGCTTGCGCTGATTCAGATCCTCTATTTAAACCTGTCATCTATTTTCTAAGGGTCTGTATCTCTCTGCTCCCTGCCCGTTCATGTATCTGTCTAGATACATCTTAACTGACACTATCATACCCACCTCTACTGGCAACGCATTCTGACACCCACCACACTCTGCATAAAGAACTTTCCATGCATATCTCTCCAAAACTGTTCCCCGCCTACTTTGAACTCGTGATCCCAGTAACTGAGTCCTCCACTCTGGGAAAAAGCTTCTTGTTATCCACCCTGTCTATACCTGTCATGATTTTGTTGAATGAGGTCGGAGCAGAGGGTGGAGCGGCTAGGTGGGAAGGAAGATGGACAGGGAGGACAGTTCAAGAGGGTGATGTCAAGTTGGACGTGGGATAAGGTGGGAGGAGGGGAGAAGAGTGAACTTGTGAAATCGACATTGATCCCATGTGGTTGGAGTGTCCAAAGGCAGAAAATGAGGCATTCTTCCTCCGGGTGTTGCGTGGCTAGAATTTGCCGGTGGAGGAGGCCGAGGACTTGCATGTCCTTGGTGGAGTGGGAGGGGGAGTTGAAGTGTTCAGCCACAGGGCAGTGGGGTTGTTTCATGCGTGTATCCCAGAGATGTTCTCTGAAACATTCCGCAGGTTGCTGTCCTGTCTCCCTGGAGACCACATCGAGAGCAATTGACTCAATAGATGACGTGTGCAGGAAAATCTCTGTTGGATGTGGAAAGATCCTTTGGGTCCTTGGTTGGAGGTGAGGGGGGAGGTGTGGGTGCAGGTTTTACACCTCTTGCAGTGGCAAGGGAAGGTGTCGGGGTTGGTGGGAGGCATGTACCTAACAAGAGAGTCATGGAGGGAATAGTCTCCATGGAACGCAGATAAGGGTGGGGAGGGAAATATATCTCTGGTGGTTGGTTCTGTTTGTAGGTGGCGGAAATGTCCGAAGATGATGTGTTATGAATTTGGAGGTTGGTCGGGTGGAAGGTGAGAACCAGAGGGGTTCTGTCCTTGTTGCATATGGAGGGATTCGGTTCAAATGCGGAGGTGCAGGACTAAACATGCACTAAACAACCCCACTGACCTGTGGTCGAACACTTCAACTCCACTTCTGTCAAGGACATGCAAGTTCTGGGCCTATTCCATCGTCAAATTTTAGCCGCCCGACGTCTGGAGGAAGAATGCCTCGTCTTCGGTCTTGGGACTCTCCAGCCACATGTCGATTTCACCAGTTTCGTCATCTTCCCTCCCCAACCTGATCTCAGATCCAACCTTTTAACTTGGCACTGCCCTCTTGAACTGTCCTACCTATCTTCCTTCCCACCTATCCAGTCCACCCTCCACCCTCCCTATCACCTTCAACCCCACCTTCATCTGTCTATTGCATTCCCAGCTACCTCCCCCACCCCCCTTCCCATTTATCTCTCAGCCCTCCTAGGCCTCCCCACATTTGTGATGAAGAGCCTATGCTCAAAACGTCCACTCTCCTGCACCTTGGATGCTGCCTGAGAGGATTTGCTTTTCCAGCACCACATTTTTTGACTCTGATCTCCAACATCTTCACACTTTCTCCGAGGTGATTATTACATTTATTTCGCCCTTTTAATAATACACAATATCCCAAGCTACTTCACACAAGTGAACTTCAAATTAGATATGATGTCAGATCACAAAAGGTGACATCAGAATGGTGACCAAAAGCTTTGTCAGAAAGTTAGATTTTAAGGTGCATTCTTAAAGAGGAGTGACAGGTTGAGACAAGTGAAATGCAGTAAGAGAATTCCAGGGATGAGGTAGCCACAGACATGGCAGCTAGTCATACAATGACGAAAAGGAATGCTGAAGAGAACAGGAGGAGTGCATATTTGGGTCATTAATTTCTGTTATTTCAAGAAATATCAAGAATATGAAGAAATATATTTTTAACTTCTTTGGTTTTACAGAAGATAAGTAATCAAACGCAGTATGAAGTGCGTTTTTACTTGGCACCACCAAGCAATCCACCCGCAGCAGCAGAGACTTAGCTGCAGAGGCAAGCCTGAGTTTGTTAAACTCCGAGAGAAGATTGATGCGTCCATCGAGGACACCCGGTCCAGGTGGGAGTTGATCTCAGTCATACTGCAGAAGCATGACCGAGTGATTGAGAAACTTGGGCAGCGTGTCGGAGGGGCGGAGCAACGGGCCGCGGCCTCAGAGACTGCTGCTGAGTCATCCATGGGTCAGGTCCGGGCTCTGGACCAGCGAGTCCGGACCCTGGAGGAACATAACGACAATCTTGAACGGGAGGAGGAAGGCCAGCTTGTGGATTTCCTGGAGCAATGCCTCCCACAGCTGCTGAAAGTGGAGTCAGAGCTGGGGCGGATGTGGGTCGGACCGGTGCCCCCACTCGGTCCTAGTCTGACCTCAAAACTACAGGGAAAAACAATTGCTGCTGGAGGCCTCCAGAGTCTTAGGGAAGGATACCCATGCCATGATGTATAAGGGCTCCAAGATAATGTTGTTTCAGAACTCTTCTCCGGTTGTGGTCCGCAAGAGGAGGGCATTTGAAGAGACAAAGAAGCGTCTGAGAGACTTAAATATTCAATATTCCATGCGATATCTGGCCACGCTGTGCTTCAGTCATAGAGGACTTGTATATAACTTTGGGTCACCGGAAAAAGTAAAAGAATTCCTGGATACTCTCAAATAGACTGTGGGACTTGAACTGTATGGACAACGACTTTATTTTGCTCCCCCCCTTTGTCTTTCCTTCTTCCTCTCTCCCCTTTTCTTTTCTTCATCATTCTTGGTGGGGGGGGGGTGGGATGGTGGGGGTTGGTTCCTTATTCTTTCTTTGGTATCTTATCTATAGCTTGCGCAGCTTCTTTGATTATTGGGGGATCTCTGTGGGTTTTTTTTTATTTAGCTGCTTAATACTTGGTTGGATTGTAATTTTGTAATCTTAACATAGAACAAAGAATATTACAGCTCAGTACAGGCCCTTCGGCCCTCGATGTTGCGCTGACCAGTCATACCAATCTGAAGCCCATCTAACCTACACTATTCCATGTACATCCATATGTTTGTCCAATGCACTTAAAGTTGGCGAATCTACTACCATTGCAGGCAAAACGTTCCATACCCTTACTACTCTCTGAGTAAAGAAACTACCTCTGACATCTGTCCTATATCTATCACCCCTCAATTTAAAGCTATGTCCCCTCGTGCTTGCCGTCCCCGTACTTGGAAAAAGGCTCTCCCTGTCCACCCTATCTAACCCTTTGATTATCCTGTATGTCTCTATTAAGTCACCTCTCAACCTTCTTCTCTCCAACAAAAACAGCCTCAAGTTCCTCAGCCTTTCCTCGTAAGACCTCCCCTCCATACCAGGCAACATCCTAGTAAATCTCCTCTGCACCCTTTCCAAAGCTTCCACATCCTTCTTATAATGTGATGACCAGAATTGTACTCAATACTCCAAGTGCGGCCGCACCAGAGCTTTGTACAGCCGTAGCATAACCTCATGGTTCTGGAACTTGATCCCTCTATTAATAAAAGCTAAAACACTGTCTGCCTTCTTCACAACCCTGTCAACCTGGGTGGCAACTTTCTGTGTACATGGACACCAAGATCTCTCTGCTCATCTACACTACCAAGAATCTTACCATTAGCCCAGTACTTTGCATTCCGGCTACTCCGACCAAAGTGAATCACCTCACACTTGTCCGCATTAACTAGACAATAGACAATAGGTGCAGGAGTAGGCCATTCTGTCCTTCGAGCCTGCACCACCATTCAATATGATCATGGCTGATCATCCTTAATCAGTATCCTGTTCCTGCCTTATCTCCATAACCCTTGATTCCACTTCCTTGAGAGCTCTATTCAACTCTTTCTTAAATGAATCCAGAGACTGGGCCTCCACTGCCCTCTGGGGCAGAGCATTCCATACAGCCACCGCTCTCTGGGTGAAGAAGTTTCTCCTCATCTCTGTCCTAAATGGTTTACCCCGTATTTTTAAGCTGTGTCCTCTGGTTCAGCACTCACCCATCAGCAGAAACACGTTTCCTGCCTCCAGAGTGTCCAATCCTTTAATAATCTTACATGTCTCAATCATATTCCCTCTGAGTCTTCTAAACTCAAGGGTATACAAGCTCAGTCACTCCAGTCTTTCAGCGTAAGGTAGTCCCGCCATTCCAGGAATTGACCTCGTGAACCTAAGCTGCACTCTCTCAATAGCCAGAATGTCTTTCCTCAAATTTGGAGACTCCATTTGCCACCTCTCAGCCCAGCTCTGCTGCTTATCTATGTCTCTCTGTAACCTACAACATCCTTCGTCACTATCCACAACTCCACCAACCTGAGAGTCATCTGTAAATTTATTAACCCACCCTTCTACACCCTCATCCAGGTCATTTATACAAATGATGAACAGCAGTGGACCCAACACCGACCCTTGTGGTACACCACTAGTAACTGGATTCCGGGATGAACATTTCCCATCAACCACCACCCTCTGTCTTCTTTCAGCAAGCCAATTCTGATCCAAACTGCTATATCGCCCACAATCCCATTCCTCCGCATTTTGTCCAATAGCCTACTGTGGGGAACCTTATCGAACACTTTGCTGAAATCCATTTACCCCACATCAACCGGTTTACTCTCATCTACCTGTTTGGTCACCTTCTCAAAGAACTCAATAAGGTTTGTGAGGCACGACCTACCCTTCACAAAACCATGCTGACTATCCCTAATCAAATTATTCTTTTCTAGATAATTATAAATCCTATCTCTTATAACCTTTTTCAACACTTTACCAACAACTGAAGTAAGGCTCATTGGTCTATAATTACCAGGGTTGTCTCTACTCCTCTTCTTGAACAGGGGAATCACATTTGCTATCCTCCAGTCTTCTGGCACTATTCCTGTAGACAATGACGATTTAAATATCAATGTCAAAGGCTCAGCAATCTTCTCCCTGGCTTCCCAGAGGATCCTAGGATAAAGGATCCGGCCCAGGGGACTTATCTATTTTCACACTCTGCAGGATTTCTCATACCTCTTCCTTGTGAACCTCAATCCCACGTAGTGGCCTATATCTCAGTATTCTCTCGACAACATTGTCGTTTTCTAGAGTGAATACTGTCGAAAAATATTCATTTAGTGCTTCCCCTATCTCCTCTGACTCCACACACAACTTCCCACTACTATCCTTGATTGGCCCTAATCTTACTCTCGTCATTCTTTTATTCCTTAAATACCTAAAGAAAGCCTTAGGTTTTACCCTGATCCTATCCGCCAACAACTTCTCATGTCTCCTCCTGGCTCTTCTGAGCTCTCTCTTTAGCTCTTTCCTAGCTACCTTGTAATCCTCAAACGCCCTAACTGAGCTTTCACATCTCATCCTAACATAAGCCTTCTTTTTCCTCTTGACCAGAGATTCCACTTCCTTCGTAAACCACGGCTCCCGCGCTCTACAGCTTCCTCCCTGCCTGACAGTTACATACTGATCTAGGACACTCCGGAGCTTTTCCTTGAATAAGCTCCACATTTCTAATGTGCCCATCTCCTGCAATTTCCTTCCCCATCCTATGTTTCCTAAATCTTGCCTAATCGCATTGTAATTGCCTTTCCCCCAGCTGTAACTCTTGCCCAGTGGTATACACATATCCCTTTCTATCACTAAAGTAAACATAACAGAATTGTGATCGCTATCACCAAAGTGCTCACCTACTTCCAAGTCTAACAACTGGCCAGGCTTGTTACACAGTACCAAATCTAATGTGGCCTCGCCCCTCGTTGGCCTGTCTACCTACTGTATCAAGAAGCCCTCCTGCACACACTGGATAAAAACTGACCCATCTATAGTACTTGTACTATAGTGTTCCCAGTCAATATTTGGAAAGTCCCCGATGACAACTACCCTGTCTCTCTCATTCCTATCAAGAATCATCTTTGCTATCCTTTCCTCTACAATCTCTGGAACTATTCGGAGGCCTATCGAAAACTCCCAACAGGGTGACCTCTCCTTTCCTGCTTCTAACTTCAGCCCATACTACCTCAATTGATGAGTTCCCTAACATCCTTTCTGCAACTGCAATACTGTCCTTGACCAACAATGCCACACCTCCCCCTCTTTTAACATCTTCTCTGTTCTTACTGAAACATCTAAATCCTGGAACCTGCAACAACCATTCCTGTCCCTGCTCTATCCATGTCTCCAAAATGGCCACAACATCGAAGTCCCAAGTACCAACCCATGCTGCAAATTCATCCACCTTATTCCGGATGCTCCTGGCGTTGAAGTAGACACACTTCAAACCAATGTCTTTCTTGCCAGTTCCATCTTGCGTCCCTGAAACTTGATTTTGGACTTCCCTACTCTCAACCTTTTCTATACTCGAACTACAATTTTGGTTCCCATCCCCCTGCTGGATTAGTTTAAACCCACCCCAATAGTCTTCGCGAATTCCCCCCCCCAGGATATTGGTACCCCTCTGGTTCAGATGAAGACCATTCTGCTTGTAGAGGTCCCACCAACCCCAGAAAGAGCCCCAATTATCCAAGAATCCAAAACCCTCCCTCCTGCACCATCCCTGTAGCCACGTGTTCAACTCCTCTCTCTCCCTATTCCCTGCCTCACTAGCACGTGGCACAGGCAACAAACCAGAGACAACAACTCTGTTTGTCCTAGCACTAAGCTTTCATCCCAGCTCCCTGAATTTCTGTCTTAAATCCCCATCTCTCTTCCGACCTCTGTCGTTGGTGCCTATGTGGACCACGACTTGGGGCTGCTCCCCCTCCCCCTTTCGGATCTCAAAAACACAGTTAGAGACATCACAAACCCTGGCACCTGGGAGGCAACACACCAAATATATGTTTTTATCTTGTGTTGTTTTGTTAAGTGTGTCTAGGTGGTAGTGTCGGGTGGGGGTGGGTGGGTCACCCACTTTTAACTTCTGTTTTATAAGATCCTGGAATTTATTTACTCTGTTTTGTAATGCCCAGGCCAAGGGTAGGGCTCCAGCTGGGAGAGGTTATGACGGGGTTATTAGAAGATAGTAGTGCCCGTGTGAGCAAGGGGGAAAGTCTGCCTTTAAATATGCTTTATATAATTTTTATTTAGGAGTAGTTCTTAGTTGTTTTTATTTAACTGTTTTAAAGAGTTTTTTTATATGTGAATTGTTTTTGGTCTGTATTCAATATCTCTTGAGTGGGGTTCTTCCTCTTGGGAGGTCTCGGGCTTACCTGGACGATCATGGCTTGCCATTCGTTTAGGTGGTGCACCTGGAATGTCAAGGGAAGCTACTCACTAATCAAAAGGAAAAATATATTATCAAGTCTTAAAAAAGAAAGGGTTGATGTAGCTCTTTTACAGAAAACATATCTACTTGATAAGGAGCACTCGAAGCTGCAACAGGGTGAGTTTGGCCAGATGTTCTTTTCATCTTTCAGCTCAAAAAGTAGGGGAGTAGCCATTCCTATTCAGAAGAATCTTCCCTTCCAAATACTAAGCCAGATAAAAGATGAGTCTGAATGGCACACCCTTTTAAATTTGTAATGCAGCGTTCTTTAAGTTGATGGCTCTCGGGGTCCGCCATACAATTATAGGGGGAGATTTTAATTGTATCGTTGACCCAGAGACAGACAGGATACCTAGGAGCTCTGCGAGCATATTTTTGAGATCTAGGCAGCTGGCAGATCTGAATAGGGAGTTGGGACTGGTAGATGTGTGGGGGTGTCTCCATCCTGAAGGTAGAGGCTTTACTTTCTATTCTAACCCACACAAGTTCCATACCAGATTGACATGTTTTTGTCCCCCCGACCCTTTTGAATTTGATGTTGTCTTGTAAAATAGGTAAGAAAGCTATTTCTGACCATGCCGCAGTATATATGGAGGTTAAGACAAGTGATGATGGGATAGGTCCTCGACATTGGCACATGGACCCTTTTTTATTGAAGGATAGAAAATTCATAAAATATTTTTCACAAGAATTTAAAACCTTCTGGGATATCAACTCAGACACGGCCAGTAACCCCTCGATGATGTGGGAGACTGCAAAGGCATACGTGAGAGGCTTGGTCATCTCATATTCTGTGACCCGAAAAGACAAAAAGGAGAGCAACAGTGTCTGCCCGAAGCTCGGCTAAAGGCAGCTGAGACAGCGTATGTTGATAGGCCCTCCATTAGTAAACTACAGCGGATCACAACCCTTAGGGCAACCTTGAATACCGCACTTACTCAAACAGCAAAGAGGGAGATATTATTCACGAAGCAGAGACTATTTGAACACAGTGACAAGCCTGGCAGGTATCTAGTGTACCTTGCCATAAAGAAAAAGGCTCCTCAAGCCATTATGTCTATTAGAGAGAGTGCTGGTACCCTGACTTGTAATCATAAAAAGATCAATGCAGCCTTGAGGAGGTACTATTTTGAATTGTATAAGTCGCAGGACTATGAGGATAGAATGAGGAAGATGGAATCTTTCTTTTAAAATCTGGCCCTCCCAGGCCTAACCTCAGAGCAGGTGTCGTTCTTGAATGCCCCCCTGACAACCCAGGAAGTACAGGAAGCGATGAGGCAGCTTCAGAGTGGCAAAGTGCCTGGACCAGATGGATTCCAGGAGAACTGGCCGGGCCACTTATAAATATGTGTAACTATTCACATCGTCAGGGCTGCCACCCGCCTTCATTCAGAGAAGCAAATATTTCTCTCATTCTTAAGAAGGGAAAGGCCCCAGAAGACTGCTCTTCATATAGACCCATATCCTTGTTAAATGTGGATTTTAAAATTCTCTCAAAAATGTTAGCATTAAGACTGGAGAGGGTTTTACCATTCATTATAAAAGAGGACCAGAGGGGGTTTACAAAGGGTCACAGATCAACTAATAACATTGGAAGAGTCTTAAATATGGTATGAGCTTACCAGCAGGGAGCGATACCGGGTTTACTTGTCTCCCTAGATGCAGAGAAGGCATTTGATCGGGTAGAATGGCCATATCTTTTTTATACGCTGGAACGGTTCGGTGTTGGAGTGGTCTTTACTAAGTGGGTTTCAGTGTTATATAATAGTTCCAAAGCAACGGTGATCACTAACGGCTTTAGTTCGGATAGCTTTAGCGTCGGTAGAGGCTGTCATCAAGGATGTCCTCTCTCACCATTATTGTTTACGCTAGTGATTGAACCGCTGGCAGAAACGAATCGAACTGACTCTAACATAACTGCTCCAAAGGTTGGATCGGGCAAGCACAAAATTGCTATCTATGCAGATGATATTGTCCTTTTCTTAAGTGATCCTTTGACATCTATGCCCAGCTAAATTCATGTGGTCAATTTATTTGATATGTTCTCAGGTTACAAAATCAATTTTGTGAAATCGGAAGCCATGCCGTTGGCAGGCCTTGATAGTATATCCAATTTCCAAATGGATCCTGTTTTCCCTTTCGGTGGTCACTAGAAGGTTTTCTGTATTTCGGTATTTTCATTACTCCGGCATTTGGTCAGCTGTATAAAGCCAATTATACACACTTAGTAGAGAAAATAAGACAGGACCTTCAACGCTGAGAAGATCTCCTAATATCTTGGCTAGGTAGAGTAGCCTTAGTTAAGATGAATATTTTACCACGTCTTTTATACCCTATGACGATGCTGCCGAGACAGGCGCTGCGTAAGCTTTGGTTGGCTCAGCTCCTTTATTTGGAGTCATAAATGGCCCCTTATCAAATTAGAAAAGCTGCAGCTTCCACAAGTAAGGGGAGGGCTGGACTTTCTGGATTTCAGGAGGTACCAATTGAGGTCCCTACTATCTTATGTAGCTGATTGGGTCTCTTGTGACCCACAATTAATCTGGTTAGATATTGAGGCCTCCCAAGCAAATGTATCTCCTGTTTGGGAGATCTGTTCGATGGGGAGGTCATGATGTCTTTGAGCAGCTGCACCAGAAGTTTGAGCTGCCCGGCAAGGACCTCTTTCGGTATTTTCAAGTAAAAGGCTTTGTACAAAAGAAGACTACACTGATAATCAATCCTTACAACTCGGATAGGGAAAGGAGAGTGCTTCAACTAATGGGTCTGTCCTTGGTCAGTACTCTCTACCACTTACTATGCAGTAAGGTATCGAAGGACATGGAACGGAGATATAAAACCTGGAATCAAGAATTAGGGTTGGAAATCTCCTTAGAAATGTGGGAGGAAGTCTGGGAAAATGCCAGGAAGATCTCTATCTGTAACAGAACTCAGGCTACTCAATTGAAGATACTTCAATTGGCTCACATGGCACCAACGACTTGCAAAGTTCAAGGCGGGGGCATCTTGAATGTGTCCTAAATGCAAAATCAAAGTTGGTGTTCTCAAGTATTGTCCGTGGACATGCCATAAGATCCACAGGTATTTGGACAGAGTAGCGAATGCCTTGACAAAGCCTTGACAAAGATTTTGGGTACAGAAATTGGATTGGACCAAGTGTCCCTACTCTTGGGCTCCCCAAATTTCCCTTCTTTGGACCTATACAGGAGGAAATTATTTGCTATCCTTTCCTTTTGTGCAAGGAAAAATATTTTAGTAAATTGGGTGTCCGAAGGTCCCCCAGGACTTTCAAACTGGCACAGAATAGTCATGGAATATTTCCCCCTTGACTTCCTTACGAATATGGTGCACTAAAAAATGGAATTATTTCATAGAACATGGCAGCCCTTTTAGAACTATACTGACACAGATATTTCGGCCATATTGTCCAGGGCCTTTGCTTAGCTGTGGTAATGGTTCTGGCTGGTTTGGGGCCCCCAGGAGGAGGAATCCCGTATTAATATGGGTTTTGTTATGACTTGATATAAATCTATTTTGAGTATGTATTTAGTTATTTATTTACCTATTTGTTTATTGTTAGTAATGTATGATATCCTATTTTATGTTTTGGTTGTTTGTAGAATAGATTAGTAGTTAGTTTTTTAAAATCTTATATTGGTGTTGCTATTATATTGTAAAGTGGAATACACTAGTTTGTGTTATTTTTGTAATTTTGTAAAAAAAACTTTAAAATCTTCTTTTTCAATAAAAATGTCTTCGCCCATGTCTCCCGAGTATAAATTTGATTGGATGAGTACTTATATCTTGAAAAGTTGTTGCAGTCTCATCCACCCTAATATCGGATGCGATATCTGGAAAGAAGAAACCATTCATCAAGTTAAGGTGTATATTAGAGAATGCAAGAGGAATCAAGGATTCTTCAGTTCTTTTAATTGCCCTGTGCCAATCAGCATTTGATATATGAACTTCCTCAACTCCAAAAGAAAATTTATTTTCTTTTGAAGCTTGGATTTTCGTGGATTCTGGAACTGGGTGACTTAACCATTCAGGTTAAGTTTTGTTGCTGTTTCTCGAAGTTTCATAGTTTTTCATTCTTTCCACTAGAGGTATCACACCTGTACAAGGGAGATCCATCAGCTTTATCTGATGATCCACAGATGCAATAGCCGTATTTAACATGGCATTGTACACAGTAATATGTTATTTGCATGGGAATTGTTATCCGCCACAGCAGCTGCCACCCTCATTGAAACAAAATGACATTGAGTGTCCAGCCGCTGGGTCAGTTTGCTTTCTTGCCTCTCATGTACACACTATCTTGGAAGAATAATTGTCTTTTTTTTCACTCCTCTCATATCTTTCCTTTTCTGAAATTTTACAGATTTACTCTTTTCAGCAAACTTCCCTCAAAATTCTGCAGCTCCAAAAATGGCTGGCAAGTGTAATGCTCAACAGGCTAAAAATAGCTGCACTGGAAATGGAAAATGTCACATTGCTGTCTTAAATCAGAAACACATGGGCTGGCAAACTCGATTACAATAAACATCAGGCTGATAATAGTGGGTGGTGAAATATGATCTTGGAGATCTTTGCCTGGAATCATATTAATTTAAGCAACCCCTTGCCATGCAATGTCTGATTTAGATGCCAGCATCAGAATCATGGAATGAATTGGAGAAGATGGTGGAGAAAATTATTATGAGGACAGTTGGAGTTATCAGGCCCCTTTGTTTCACTCCATTAGTGACTGTAAGGGGTATGACGATGCTGTCCCTTTAACAAGGTTTTGTTGTTCTTGTTTTTTTTCAAGAGGGGTTGGAAAGTCAGTGGTGCCAAAATGGCTAACACGTGCTCAAGAACCAGAGGAGCCCTTTAGGGTTTTTAAAAACAGTTGTAACATGAAGGGGGAGTGGCCACTTCTCCCAGTTCAGGTTTTTTCTTGTTTGGTTTAGTTTTGACAGGCAGTCAGAGGCTCCTGGTAGCAGAGAAGCAACAATAGTGAAAAGAGGTGCCATGCTTCAACAGAGACCGTGCCTGTACTTTCTCTCTGAAATCTCTCCTGCCTGTAAGAACCCGTGTTTGAGTTTACCATTTGCCAATGCATATTGCGGGAATTGAAACAGCTTCATGAAGTTGTGATTTCGAGTTGGTTTTTGAATAGTGAAGTTATTCTAAATTCTGTTTTCTTTTGTTCATGTTTCAACCATAGTGTGTAAATAAATTCTATTTTGTTTGATGCCCAGTGGTTTGACCAGCTGCATCACTCCTGGAATATTCACTTTACATTGTCTTTTAAAAAATAAAAGTTATGGTTTGGGCTACATCCTTAAATTACTTTGAGGGAGTCTGGCCTGGTCTATAACAGGGGTCAAAAGCCATTGCCTAGGATATGTCTAACCATTCTGCCATGAAACTCTTGAACCAATGTGATGAATTTCTCAGGGTGCCTGAATTTCTCCATTCCCTTCCAAAGATTGTCATGAATGTCTATATCAAAGGTCTTGGTCACTTTAACAAATGTAGTCTGAAGGTAGAGGTTCTATTCTTGGCATTCTTCCAAGAGCTGCTGAACTATGAACACCATATTTGTGATTCTGTGACCTTTTTCAGAAATTGCATTGATTCTTGAATGGCACATTTTGGTCAAGATATTGCACAATCTCTTTCTGAGGGATTCTGGGAAATATTTTGCTGGCAACAGAGAGAAGTGAGATTTCTGTTTATTTTCACAAGATTGGTGAGTTCCTTTCTCCTTCTACAGTTGGACAACTCACCAATGCTTTGTCTGAGGTAGCCTGGACTGGGCATTAACTGCTGACATAGCCAACGATACCCATATTCTACAAATAAATAAAGGAGACGTGTTCTATGTTGCATCCAACAACTTTGGCCTTCTGATCAGTACAAAATAAAATGAAGTAACGTCTACAGCCTCCTTCAGGGATGGCTACCTTGAGCTCCAGGTTTCAATTAGTGACCAGAATGTCTTGGCAGTGGATATTCTCACGTTTGTCAATGGCACATTCTCTCAAACTGTCTGTGTTCATGATGAGACACATTTGTGAATTGCCCAGCAAGTATTACATTTGGCAGACTTTAAATGTCTTTTTGGGAATAAAGGGTATAAGTCCACTGACTAAATGAAAGTCTCGAGAGCAATTGTCCTCCACCCTCTGCTCTCCAGATCCAAGACTTGAACTGTGAACAAGGATCATGCCAAGAAATTCAACCAATTTCATTTCAGTGGATTTCAGGAGCTCCTGAAGATCAGGCAGCAGCAGAGCATATCAGATGTTGAGGGGCTCACCCTGCTGTCATGCTCGCATCCACACCATACTGAGACAGTCATAACTGAGTTGGAGTTGTCATGTAAGCAGAATGTTTGACCCTTGCTCACTAAAGTAAATGCTGTCTGGAGAGCTTGAGCCAGGCACACTCTCATGGCGGATGAAGGGATTGCTAGAAAGTTACTGATGTTGGATTTTGGAGTTGTGATGTTGACCTGACTACAGTGAAAAGGGTGCCTGGGATTGCTATTCCTGGCACAACCAAATCAAAAAGTGCAATTTCCTTCAGAAGGAAATGCAGATCTCCACATTGAATTTCGTCTGCACCTATCTGCCTATTTTACCAATTTCACCAACACATTCCACCCCGATTAAGTTCACCTGGACCATCTTGGACACCTCCCTCCTCTTACTGGATCTCTCCATCTCCATCAACGGTGACTGCCTCAACACGGACATCATTTACAAACCCACCGACTCTCATCGCTACCTGGACTACACTTTGTCTCCTGTAAAAATTCTATCCCTTAATCCCAATTCCTCCACCTCCACCACATCTGCTCCCAGGAAGACTAGTTCCATCATAAAACATACTAGATGGCCCCCTTCTTCAAATTCCACATTTTCCCCTCCCAGTGATGCCCTGCAGTGTATCTTATCTACTTCCAGCACTTCCGCCCCTTCAAACTCCACCCCTGCAACAAAGACAGAAGCCCGCTGGTCCTCACCTTCCACCCCACCAATCTCTGGATACATCGTATCATCCTCCGCCATTTCCGCTACCTACAAATGGACCCCACCACCAGGGATATGTTCCCTCCCCATCCCTATCTGCATTCCGTAGAGACCATTCCCTCTGCGACTCTCTTGTCAGGTCCATGCCCCCCACCAACTCACCGTCCCCTCCTGGTACCTTCCCCTGCCAGCGCAAGAATTGCAAACCCTATGCCCACACCTCCCCCTCACCTCTGTCCAAGGCCCCAAAGGAGCCTTCCACATCCATCATAGATTTACCTGTGCATCCACACGTCATTTACTTATCCGTTACTGTATCCAGTCTCCTCTACATTGGGGAGACAGGACGCCAACTTGCGGAACGTTTCAGAGAATATATCTGGGACACACGCACTAAACAAACCCACCACTCTGTGGCTGAACACTTTAATTCCCCTTCCAATCCACCAAGCCATGCCAGTTCTGGGCCTCCTCCATCGTCAAATCCTAACCACCCGATGACTGGAGGAAGAACACCTCATCTTCTGCCTTGGGACCCTCCAACCACACGGAATTAATGTGGATTTCACCAGTTTCCTCATTTTCCCTCCCCCCACCTTATCCCAGAACCAACCTTCTAACTCTGCACTGCCCTCATGACCTGTCCTACCTGTCCATCTTCCTTCCTACCTATCTGCTCCACCCTCCTCTCTGACCTATCACAATTACCCCCACCTTCATCCACCTATCGCACTCTCAGCTACCTTCCTCCCAGCTCCACCCCCTCGCATTTATCTCTGTATCCCCTTGGTTCACAAGTCTCATTCCTGATCAAGGGCTTAAGTTGATTTTCCTGCTCCTCGGATGCTGCCTGACCTGCTGTGCTTTTTCAGCACCACACTCTCGACTATTTTACCAATGTGTCCAGTCAATGTCTTTTGAAGTTCCATATGTTGTCCCAGAAGTTTACAATTCCGTAAAGTTTTGTATCGCCTTAAAGCTTTGAAATGGTCCCATTTAAGCCACAATCTAGTTCATGTATATATGTCTCAGGAAAAGCAAGGCTCTCAAGAAACTCCATTGCAGACCTTCATCCAGCCCAATAGGTATCCATTAATTATTCCTCTCAGTTTGCTACCTCTCAGCCAATTTTGTATTCACACAGCTACTATCCCTTTTGTTCTATGAGCTGCCACTTTCCTCACAAGGCTATTGTGTGGTATTGCATCTTATGCCTTTTGGAGTTCAGTGCAAACCACATCAACAGCATTTCTCTGCTGTTTTTTGTAAATATATTTATTAGCAAAGAAAAACCTTTTTTTGACTTTACAAAAATACAAAGTTATGGAAAATATAACAAATACCAGTATAATAAAAAACACAAATTACAATACAACTACTGTCTGCCAACTACTAACCTACCCTATAAAACAAAAGAAAACCAGACACTGTGCAAAACAACATCAATAAATAAGTAAGTGACCAAAAAAAAATCAAAAGAACACACAAAATAAACAAAATATTAATGCTCGGTGTAAAGTTCCCAAACAAAAAAGGGGAGTGTTGTATTTATACCCGTATTAACTCAGCATTCCTCTCTTAAGGGGAAATTGGGTACTGCAGATGCTGCAGAGCTTTTGCCCAAAACATAGATTTTCCTGCTCCTCAGATGCTGCCTGACCTGCTGTGCTTTTCCAGCATGATTCTAATCTTGATTCTTCTCTTAATCCTTTCTGTTACCTCTTTAAAAAGACAGGAAGTAAGTTCGTTTGTCACAACCTTTTCTTAACAACTCCACATTGACTCTTCTACATCAAATCCTACTTGTCCCCATGATGATATATTCTACCCTGAATTTTTGCATTTAGAAGTTTCCTCCATAACTAAGTTAAACTGACTGATCTGTCATTGCTGGCAGGATTTTAAAACCGTTTTTGAGCAAGGATGTAATGGTTTCAATTTTCCAATCCTTTGCTACTACATTGAATCCAGGAAAGAATAGTAAGTGAATAGAATACCCAACAGCCTGGACAGAGTGGATATTGGGAAGATGTTTCCATTGGCAGGAGAGATGAGGACCAGAGGGCACAGCCTAAGAGTAAAGGGAGGAGCCTTTAAAATGGAGACAAGGAGAAACCTCTTTCTCTCTTTCACAAGAGATTGGTGAATCTGTGGAATTCATTGCCACAGAAGGCTGTGGAGGCCAGGTCATTGAGTATAGTTAAAACAGAGATTATAAGTTCTTGATTGCCAAGTGGGTCAAAGGTTGCAGGGAGAAAATAGGAAAATGGGCTTGAAAAACCTATCAGCCATATTGAATGATGGAGCAGACTCAATGGGCCAAATGGCCTAATTCTTGTTTCTATGTCTTATGGTCTGAAGATTGAAAAATATTTGCCATCTTAGTTGCCAGTCTTTTTTTTTCAGAATCCCTCTTTGCTTCTAGTTTTTGCTTTCTCACTTCCCTACTGAATCTTCTGTATTTGGCTTTGTTCTCAGTTGTTTGTACAACCTGATACCTGTCATCAGCACATTCTTTTTCTTCCTTCATTTCTTTCCATTCTGATGTCCAAGGATTTGTTTGCCCTATCTTTCTCTTTGGGAGAATAGACATTGACTGTGCTGAAGCCATCTCCTCATTCTTGTGTGTCATCCTGATTTAGGCTTCATTGTTTTCTCCCTTATTCCAATTGCACCTATTCACTTAAAATTCTCCATTTTAGTGCTATTTGCCTCTCCAATCCCTGATATTACTTTCTAATATTCTGCACACCTGCACTGAGCTCACTTAAACCCTCCTCAACTGCACTAGTAAAAAGCATTCAATACTGAGTCTGTTCAAATACACACAGTTCAGCTTGCACAGGCACCATCTCCTCCAGAGCCAGTCTCAATATCTCAGAAATCCAGTGCACTCCCTCATCTGCCATCTTTCCAGTCACACATTCATCTGTCTTAGCTTCCTATTTCTGTATTCCCTTTTATGTGGCACTACTGATTACTACTTCAGAGCTCCTGCGTGTTTTACCACTGTAGTTTTACATCTGCAGTTTTTTTGTCTCTTAGTTTATACCACTGCAAAGTCTCTTCAAAAGGATGCCTACTTTGAAGAATTTCTCTGCCTCCCTCAGGCGTGAACGCAGTGAGTCCTTTCTCACTGTCACACTGCTGTGACCTCTTCAGCCCTTTGGCTCTTTGCTCCCCCTACCCCAATTCTAGTCTTGAAAAATGGTTAATACCCAAAATGTTGACTTTTCCACCTCCTGATGCTGCCTGGCTTGTTGTGTTCTTCCAGCCTCCTGTTTGTCTACTTTGGATTCCAGCATCTGCAGTTTTTTTATCTCTGCTAATTTTCTACAGAGATCCGAAGATTTGAATTGCAGGGCCACATGCCATCACCTCCCTACGTTGTTAGTGCCATTGTAAGTGTGACCACTGGCTCTTCTCCCCCAAAAGAATATTTTGCAGTTGTTCTGTAACATCTATCACCCTCGCACCAGGGAGGCAATATACTATCCTGGAGTCACGTTGATGGTCACAAGAGATATCTATCTGTTCTCCCAACTAATGAATCTGCTATCAATATTGCCCTTCCTCTCTTCTTTCCCTCTTCAGGTACAGTTGTGCCACCTGTGGTTCCTGCTGCACTCCTTGAACAATTCATCACCTTCAACTGTGATCCAACATGGAAAATTGGTTTGTGAACAGGACTATTTGGGTCTTCTGTTCTTTGTGCCTATTTCTGTTAGATTACCAGGTGTTACCCATTCCCCTTCAGCTTGCTTGTCCCTAACTTGCAGTAGGACCATCTCTCTGAACATGCTTTCCATATTGTTCTTTGCCTCATGGAGGCAACTCAGTGACTCTAAAGTCTGGAGCTCAAACTCGGACAGCCAGTGACATATCCTCCTCTTGGTCACCAAAATGTCTGCGTTTGTCCACATGCCACAGGATAGGCAATCTGTTTGGTCAAGCTGCCTTGCTAGACCTAAACTTATACTTTTCAAATACTTACTGTAACTTTGATTAACTTCACTCTTGGTTTCTTAAATAATACATGGAGATAAGGAGAAAGTGGAAATTCCTCACCCCTGCTCACAAATCAATTCCTTCTTCTGTGCCGAGAAATTCTTTCTTTCCCTGTGCTCATTCAGAAATTTATATTTAAGTTTGTGAAGTTCAAACACAGTCCCCTACAGTCGTTGCTCAACAACCAATCAACTAACTACTTTCCTGTGATGCCATCCTTAGACTTTGTTTTGTTTTCCTCACACTATTTTATTTGGTGCCCACACATCCCCTTTCCTCGCATTTTCGGGGCTGCTGACTTTCTCCACATCCTCCGCCATTCTGCTGCAACCTTATCTGGATTTTCTTTATGTAGTCAAGAGACTCTGGCATCAATTGAGACAGCACAAACCAGGAACTGAACCTCAACTCGAGATGACTCAACTGCAAAACGCCTTCATTCTCCAGTTTTCCAAAATCAACAGATAAATGGAAGGTTATGTAAGTCCCAATAAATAACAGTAAATCAGTTGTGTTTCTGTAACACACCCTTGACTAGTTTGGTCCAGAAACACTCTTGCGCAGTATGTGGCCAGTTAACAACTGGGAACCTTATTTGTCGGAATGCAGTTGTGAAGGTTTTCTTAATGGGGGAATATGTGCAAGTATTATTTCTTGTATGTGTCAGAAAACCATGAGAATGCTCATTCCCATATTCTCACCAGCTGATGTACTAACAATGGTAATTAAAGCAAATATTCTGAAGAAGGGTCACTGGACCCAAAACGTTAACTGTGATTTCTCTCAACGGATGCTTCCAGACCTGTTGAGATTTCCAGCAATTTCTGTTTTTGTTTCTGACTTCCAGAATCTGCAGTTCTTTTGTTCTTTTTTTGTTAAGCAAATGTCTTGTTTAAAATTGAAACATTTTCTGTTTTTAATTAACATAGTTCTGTACTTGAATGAAAACCACATGAGACTTTTTTTGTAATTGTTTTGCCTTCCTGTATATGAGCTCATGCCAGATCGAGAAACATATGTTGTTTGTAACTTTTGTACATTTTTCAAACAATTGGCTGAAGTGAACATCTAGCTCAAGCAAGGCTTTACATCAAAAGGTTTTAATTTGTAACTTATTTTCTTTAATAAAAAAAACTGGATTTGATTCCAGTTTAGAACAGAAATAGAATGATAGCAATATTGCAAATAAAATCACTTAACACTGTTCCACTTCTCCAATTTAAATGAAGACATATATATCAAACTTCAGGAGAAAATTATCTTTTTTATTCACAGTCATTAATTGGAAATATTAGGTTTGGAATCAAGTAGTACATTGATTCAAACAATGCCATTACTCCTCAAGAATCTTGCACTGGATTTAATGGCTAATACTCCATTATATCAACCCTTCACAACTGAAATCAGTGGCTCAAACTGACTATATTCTCTGCACATGTCTTTGGAGAAACCTATTTACAGGTACCTGAGCAAGTTCCCAGCTCATATATATATATATATATATATGAACGTATTAATTAGGAGCAGGAATAAGCCATTTGGCCCTTTGAGCCTGCTCCGCTATTTCATAACATCATGGCTGATCTGACTCTAACTTCACCTTCAGCCTACCTCCAATAACCTGTCATCCTGGATGTAAGTTTGCTTGCTGAGCTGAAAGGTTCATTTTCAGACCTTTCATCATCATACTAGGTAACATCATCAGTGAGCCTCTGGTGAAGCGCTAATGATGTCATTTTTAGCAACACATCACCACAGGGAATGACATCACCAACCCAAGGAACACATAAACACACAAATAGAAAGCGGGTCACTAAAACCAGCGCTTCACCGGAGCTCACTTATGATGTTAACTAGTGACAAAACGTCTGAAAAGGTTCCTTGCCATTCAGCGAGCAAACTTACATCCAGAACCTCAACCTGAGCTACAAATCTTCTCAAAACTCGCTAAGCTGTCTTCCTTTTGCTGACCAAAAGTTTATTCCCCTCTGTCTTAAGAATGCAGAGAAAATTCTTCAAGGGATTGAATAAAAAAAGTAATGAGAAAGATTTTACTTCCTTGGCATTCACAAGAGGTTCCACAGGATGAATTTAAGAATCTTTCCTAATTTGGAGGTGCCGGTTTTGGACTGGGGTGTACAAGGTTAAAAATCACACAACACCAGATTATAGTCCAACAGGTTTATATGGAAACACTAGCTTTTGGAACACTGCTCCTTTACCTGGTGAACGAGCAGCATTCCGAAAGCTCGTGCTTCCAAATAAATCTGTTGGACTTTAACCTGATGTTGTGTGATTTTTAACTTTCCTAATTTATTTTTTATGCATCAGTAAATTCCTGTTCTCTTAGTGAAACAGACCAAAGAACGGGCCAACAGACATCAAAATGGACATAACCAACAAAGACTATCTGGAAGACATTGGCAAAAAGTCTTAATAAAAAATATATTGGGATGTTTTCAGTGACTGTAAATCCCCTGTGCATAAAAACTCTTTCATTATAGAAATGATTACCTCTAACTTGCATGATTAATGCTGCTCAAGACCCACCAGTGAGAGGTTAAGAGAACAATTTTCCACATGGACAACACAGTAGAAGTAGAAGAATTTTAACAAATTCAGAATAACCAGAACATATTATAGGTCTGATAATATGAGACATTGGGGGCTGTTGTGGGCAAAGGTGAATGATTCATTGTATGAATCCCAAGGTGGGAATTTTGATTCTTTGTCCAGCTCACAGATTCCACATTCTGATTCACAGTTGTGACATCATTGGTTTGACCTTCCCCAATTTCTCCAGATGCTGGTGCCTTTCTCAACAGCACCACTCTGTTCCACGAATCTATCCTCATTGCTGCTGGGTCCGAGACCCCTGCATGATATTGTCACTTGTTACCAAACTGCCACAGTTCTTATGCAAGTTAGAACTATCCCAAATTCTGATTCAATTAAACCCCTATTCCTCTTTCCAACTGAACCTCCATTAATTCCTACCATCTTGTTATGACAGCCAAGAACCCGTGCTTCAACACTTATAAACCCTACACTGAGCTCTTACTGAACTTCTGTTGATGTTGCCACTTTTAGTATTATTTAACACAATAGTGCCTAATCTAAGGAATTTCTACCTCCTCTGCTTTTATCATTCTGCAGAAATATCCATCACTGTTATCACAGTCTAACATCTCTGTCATGGTGCCAGACCCAAGGAACTATGTGTGAAAATAGCTGGGGTACAAATGGGGGTTAAAATATTATGTATCAGTGTCTTTTGATTCACTGTTCACAGAAAAATGGCATAGAATTCCTAGAAAATCATGTGTTAAAATGAAAGTTATTGCAAATGAAGTGGTCTGATAACACATTTGTCCATTATGTAGAAATCATTCTTTCTTGGTACAAACAACATATTCTTTTTGAGCATTGCCAACGATATCCTGTAATTGTAATTTTAAAACAGTGGATCCAACACAAGTTATCTATCCCACTTCCTCTCCCTGTCTTACACTCTCTCACTGAGATAATGCAACATAGATATAATCAGATGTACACAGCGAATTGACTTATGGTAAAATTTGCATCAATTTAGATTTCCTCTAATTAGCTGTCTGGTGCGTAAAATTCTCAGTTGTAATTTGCCTGTTCGCAAATTTCTTCACAAGGAGGGGTGAAATAAATTATTTAAAATACTTTCTGAAAATGTTTAGATCCACTATTTTTCCACTCAGCTTCCTAACTACACATGGATTTAAACTCAATTCTAATTCAAGTATGGATAAAGTCAACCTGAGTATTGTAAGATTTCAATCTTTTGTTAGAAATGTAGCATGTAAATGTGAAATCTAAGATCTATAAGTTATCCTGAGGTATTGAATTTAGCACAACCCCGAATGGTGCAGACCAGTTTTTGCTCCCAGTGCTTTATTCTTGGCCCAAACTGACTTGCAACAACTTGCACAGATACAGCATATTCTATGTACTTTCGTCTTCATCATGTGCATAGTTCTTCTCTTCAACATGACTTTCCTTGGGCCATGTCTGTTTGTGTTCAGTTTTCAGCACCACACATTACACTTCACAGGTATCGTTTGGGTTCTGCAAACAGCTAATGTACTTCACCAAAAAAATGAAAGAACTGCAGATGCTGGGAATCTGAAACAAAAGCAGAAATTGCAATTCTGAAGAAGGGTCAGTGGCTCTGAAAGGTTAACTCTGATTTCTTTCCACAATGCTGCCAGACCTGCTAAGCTTTTCCAGCAATTTCTGTTTTTTGGTATGTTCTTGGCCTATTTTTTAAGATTAATGGTGAGATCCTGGAAAATGTGGATGGCATTTAATCTGTTGGGAGCTTCCTCCCCAGAAAGCCGGACATGGACAATGATACTCATCATTGTTTCCAATGTGCTACCTCAGCCTTTGGGTGTGTGAGGAAGAGTATTTTTGAATCAGGCTCTCAAACTTGACATGGAGGTCATGGTTTACAAGACAAACAGTGAACTCTGTACTTTTTTTAATATTGCAAACTCAGACAACAGCGAGCACTTTGACAAATATGTATTATCAAAGGTGCCTCAGCAAAATTCTCCAGGTCTGATAGTAAGAAAGCCAGTCTCTGAAGCCTGAATGCCTCGTCGCAAGTTGTGTTTCAGCAGTTCCACTTCACTTGGTGGTGGCAGGAGGCTCCCAGGAGGACAATGAAAGTGTTCTTGAAGCATCTTTCAAGAGATGGAACATTCATGCTATCTGTGATCTATCAACACAAAAGAAGTTGTTCAGGGAGGCACCAAAGAAAAGGAGCAACTATGGCGAAACATGCTGCTGTGAAGTAAGGATTGTGTAGAGGTAACAGACTTCCAAGTTCCTCATGAATCTGCTCCTTCAAGTGCTGTGTGTGTTTACATGTTACAGGATGCAGAACAATAATAGCCCTTTCAGAAACCATTGAACTTGTCCTTGATCCCAGGGAATGCTTCAAAATAAAAGTGATATCTATTCTTATATGTGCACCAAACATGTTAAATCCCACGTGTGGTGTTTTATTACAGATACAAAACAAATTAAAAATGATGAATGTTTCTGAATTGCAGTCTGACAAGCATAATTCAAGCCACAAAGTTAAATGTCATGTGTATGACTTTAGACTGTCATGATTTGGAGGTGCCAGTGTTGGACTTGGGTGTATAAAGTTAAAAATCACACACCAGGGTATAGTCCAACAGGTTTATTTGGAAGCACGAGCTTTCGGAGCGCTGCTCCTTCATCAATGGTTGTCCACTTGATGAAGGAGCAGCAATCTGAAAGCTAGTGTTTCCAAATAAACCTGTTGGACTAAAACCTGGTGTTGTGTGATTTTTAACTTAAGACTGTGTGCTCTTTACCATATTGCAGAATACAGGTAAACTTCATAAAGATCTCTTGGCACTCTTTCAAAGCAAAGGTGAGTTATTCCTGGTGGTCTCAATAAACATCACATAAAAACAGATTATCACATTGGTGTCCGTGGGAGCTTGTTAAGTGCAAATTAACTGCCGTGTTTCGTACATTTCAACAGTGACCACACTTTAAAAAACTACTTTATGTTTGTGAGAAACAATATGTAAATGCTTTTGTGTTTTAATGTAATAGGTTACACTGTTACTGTGTGCATTTAAATGGCTGCCAGAATTAATGAGTCCAAAGAAGGAATAAAGAGAATAGTTGTTGAATAAAACCGCATTTAAAAATGTTCTAGCAAAAACTCTCAAAAGTTTTCTCAATGAATTCATCATCAACGGTCGAAATGAAAAAAAACAGGAAATGCCGGAAATACTCAGCCGGTCAGACAGCATTTGTGGAAATTTAGATAAAAGTTAACGCTTCAGGCCAACTAGCTTTGCTCAGAAACTTGAGTATTGTTTGAGTTTGGGTGAGAAGATGGGATTAGAACAGGAAGAGTTAAAATGCAACCCACAGCCTCGAGTGACTATTTGAGATCGTTAAAATAACAAGTCTGCTTTTCATTTCATTGTACATGGGAATAATTCTAAATGACGGAAATATATACATGACTGTTTGCCAAACTCTGACGGGAAAATAATGAAATATGATTGTTTGCAGTCCTATCCCTGAGTCATAATTTATACATGGTGCGAGGTTCTGTTGAGTTTCGCGTTGTCGTACTTCCTGTCGCCTGTCCCTTCCTGTAGGACAATCTCTGCACGCCTTGTTGCGAGGCTGCATGCCCGGGGGAGGCGGCTGCCCTGTGCATGTTGGGAAATGTAGTTTTAATGTGACCGGATTCCCGCTGAAACGTCAACAAAAGACTACAATTTCCGGCCTGTCCCCGCGAGTCGAGTGCATGCGCAGATCGTGTGCGACTGTTAAATAGCGGCTGAGATTGAAGCGAGAGGTAAAGTGGAGATAAGGAAAACATTGTAAAAAAATCATTTGATAAAAAGTATTCAAAGCAGTATCCGATTCATAAGATGTGGAGACCATCATGGCCCCGAAAACAGTAGTTGGTCACAAGCGCTTTAATCGAGTTGTTGGGGTTAATCTCACGTTGTATTGAAATTATTTATAATGAAGTAAAAAATATTGTATAGTTGACCGAGGCCCCATGACAATGGCTTTAACCTGCCATTTCTTGCATTTTTATTTTGTACTGATGTCAATATCTTACGGCGCTACTGGCCTCTTTTTCAATGACAGTTCTTATCCAGGTTTACCATGGAGAGTAGTTGTCTGGGAAGGGTAATGGAAAGTGCCCATTGCTTGTGGCAACCATGCCTGAGGTAAGAGACAGGGCCACTCTGGAGGGGTTAGTGACAACAGCAGTGTTACTTCCATTGGAACCAATGGGACCAAATGGGTTGTAAAATGCTCAGATTGAGCATTATCATTCTGGCATGTTGGGTGACCGATAGGAATGGTATCAGGCTAATGAAAGACCATTGGCAAAGTAAGGAGCAATGAGATTTAATGTAAATGAGAAGGTGGGCTTACCTGTCACCATACAGTATTATCCTCTCAAAGATCTCGAGGTAAATATCTTGAATTTGATTTTTTTATTGGCAGTTCTCAATTCCTTTACTGTTCCTCAACACCACTGATGTATGTGAACAATTTCTGGCTTATGTTGGTTGAAAAGAGGAAATTGACCAAAATGAATTTTCTCAGAGCAGCTGTTGTCTATCTTATTTTGTTGCTGCTGTAATTTGCTGGACTTTTCCCATGAATTCCGTGCAGGATGTAAACAAGGCATTAGTCTTCATTGTCAGGAAGCTACTGGAATGTATTTGTTGGGCAGAAAGCACAAAGTTGTCACGCTGAAGTCTGCAAACTCACTCCTCCCTGCTTTTGCCTTGGGATTGGCTGATGATGATTTCCCATTTCTTTCAGTATGGATTTTCCTGTTGGAAGTGCACTGGAACAAGAGTGACAGTGTAATAGGAGCAATGACAGTGACTATTATTGTGACATTATTTTTTGACAGTGTAGTGGTGGTAGATATTTGTTAAACAACCTGTTCAGACATGATGTGACAAAATCCCCCATCCCCACCACAGCAGCTGGTCTTGGCCCACAGGTGGTGATGCTCTCACTGCATCGCGAAGTCCAGTCTCAGAACTCAGACATGGTGATCTTGGCATAATCACAGTGCTAACAGCTCCATTGAAGTCACAAAGATAAAAGTAGAAAAAGAACAGTGCAATAGAATTAGGGTAAAATTCAATGTCACAATAACATGGACTTGATTCATGAAATATTCAGCTGGGAAGGAATCTTGTTAGGAATGTGTCAAAATCCCAGAGCATTTGCTGCAGAAGAAGATTTGCATCAGATACCAAGTTTAGATACATGCCATAAAAATGTGTTGCTGGAAAAGCGCAGCAGATCAGACAGCGTCAAAGGAGCAGGAGAATCAACGTTTCGGGCATAAGCCCTTCTTCAGGAATGAGGAGGGTGTGCCAAGCTGGCTAAGATAAAAGATAGGGAGGAGGAACTCGGGGGAGGGGCATTGGGAATACGATAGGTGGAAGGAGGCTAAGGTGAGGCTTTTCTTAGTCCCAACCCTCAGACTCAGCACCGCCTTCTTGACCTGCAATCTTCTTCCCGACTTCTCCGCCCCCACCCCTCTCCGGCCTATCACCCTCACCTTAACCTCCTTCCACCTATCGTATTCCCAACGCCCCTCCCCCAAGTCCCTCCTCCCTACCTTTTATCTTAGCCTGCTTGGCACACCCTTCTCATTCCTGAAGAAGGGCTTATGCCCGAAACGTCGATTCTCTTGCTCCTTTGATGCTGCCTGACCTGCTGCGCTTTTCCAGCAACACATTTTTAAGCTCTGATCTCCAGCATCTGCAGTCCTCACTTTCTCCTAGATACATGCCATATCTGCCACACTTTGCAAAAAGGCCTCACCTTCGCCTCCTTCCACCTATCGTATTCCCAACGCCCCTCCCCCGAGTCCCTCCTCCCTATCTTTTATCTTAGCCAGCTTGGCACACCCTCCTCATTCCTGAAGAAGGGCTTATGCCCGAAACGTTGATTCTCCTGCTCCTTTGATGCTGTCTGATCTGCTGCGCTGTTCCAGCAACACACTTTTTTCCAGTACTCCATTTTCAGTTGTTTCAATTCCCAATGATGACTTGTTTCCCAAAACAGGAATTTGGTCCTCACTTACTCTTACTTACCCTCCTCTGAACTTGTAGCACTCTATTAGATCCAACTGTAACATTCTAAACCAATCTGTATCTTTCAGAGGCCATCTCTGTGACAGTTCCACCAATCTCTCATTGAACTATAGCTTCAACAAATCATAGCGCATTAATGTTGTTGAACATCCCAAGGCATTTCCGAGGGAGTTATAAAACAAAGAATGAAATTGAATTAAGCAGGGAGATATTTGGACAGATGACCAAAGATGCAAGTATTTGAGAATGGCATGAAGGAAGAATATGAGGTAGAAAGGCAATGTGGTATGTGGAGTGTATGCCAGAGCATTGGGCCGAGGCTATTGAAGTGGAATAAATACAATTGGAGATACACAAGGCCAGAATGAGAGGAGAACAGAGACCTCTTGACAACAGATCATGAACTCCTAGTTTCAAAGAGTGTCATTGATATTGTCTTTGTAAATGTTCTTTCTCTATCTTCCAAACTCAAATTCCCTCAAGTTGGAAAAGTCCACTTCTGCCTCAGCCCCAAAATATATTAAGAAGACTCCTGTTGTTGGACCGATCATTTAATCCTGTTCTTCACTACGACACTTATTTCTTCGTTTTCCCACCATTACACACAGCTCTGTTGACATTATTTGCCAGTTGGGTTGCATTGCCCTAATTGTCTCCTTTACACCAAGTTTATCCAAAATTTTTCCACCTTTATGTATCACAAGGGTGCTCTGAGGACTTTGTTGAAAGGAGACTCAACTTTTCCTGAGCCACCATCATTCTGTTTAACTTGATTGACCCTGGTTCTCACATAGAACCACATTCTCGTATAAATCCATTCATTTTGTCTCAAAAAAGCTGTTGCTTAAGAATCCAGATGCATCCTTGAAGCTCCTGCATTTTTCAGCACACATGGAACTTCATCTAGTTTTACTTGGGTCATCTTCCTTATCTGTTTTCCCATAAATTTCACTTCTGTATTGGTGCTGTTTCCTACTGTCTCCCCACACTGGAAAATTTCATCAACTTTGGTCCAAAATTCCATTGTTTCTTCAACTTCTTGTGACTATTACCTTCCCTCTTGAACTCCTTTACCTCCGATTCTGGGGATAGGGTGATCAAAATAGTCTAGGTTTTGTCAGTCTCTTGCTGTATATTGATGTATTCTGATGACTGCACATTGTAAACCAATGCTTTGCATATCTCTTTTGTTTGATGTCTTTGTGAATATATCTTCCTTTTCCTTTCAGCCTGTTTGACATGGTCCTTGACTGTGTCAATTCCATGTCCTAGAACTCTTCCCCACATCTTTGCTCTCTCCTCCCTGAGGCGGGAATTGAACCCGGGTCTCTGGTGCTGTGAGGAAGCAGTGCTAACCACTGTGCCACCGTGGACTTGAATGTGATGAGAGTGTTTCCGGAGGTGTCAGGCAGTGAATATAGAAGGTCTCTTAATTGCGTGCTGGACCCATTGACTATCTACAAATTGGCTTATGATTCCAGAATAAAGGACAAAAACATTTGGAAAGGACTATGTAATTGCAAATATCCAGTCTTTGAGAGTGTTCTGATGAATTCTTTACATTAACCATTCCCCTGTCTTTTTTCCTTCAAGATAATAATGGAAACACTAATGTATGCTTTGATTTTGGTTCACATTCCAGTTTTATTTGAGCAGCAAAGGAAAGATTCTGTAGAATTTATGAACTTAAGGAGTGATCCGATTGATGTCTTTCAGATATTAACAGGAAAAGCCAGGATAGATGAAGATAAACTATTTCCAATGTTTGGGTTTATAGAACAAGCAGGTATAGTTTGAGAAATAGGGCCATACTGTAAGGATACAACAGAAATGTAAGGATGCACTTAAGTATACAAAGGTTACAAAGGTGGGTAGAGGTTTGGAACTTTAGACCACAAATGGCAGTTGATGCCAGATAAGTTGTTAATTTTAAATCAGAGATAGATTTTTGTTGAGCAGAGTTAATGAGGGATATGGGCCAAAGGCAGGTAATATGGAGTTAGACCACATATCAGCTATGATTTGGCTGAGTGGTGAAATAGGCTCAAGAGACTAAGTGGTCTACTCCTGTTCTTGTGTCGACTCTGATGACTGTTGGAAAATTCAAACCTATCCTCAATGTTCAGAATGACAAAAATTCTGATTTCACTGTCCACGACCCCTCCCTCCCAACCTATGGAGAGTATGGAAGTCCTTGAGCAAAGCATTTGTTTGTCCAGAAAAGCATACTTGATATTTGTCCCATCATTGAGGTCTTTTACTCAAAAGCTACAGAATATCTATTTCCTGTTGAGCGATTACATGTCTGGCTGTTGTTGTAAATAAAGGGCCATTGTCAATGAAAAGGTGTTCAATAGACTTAAGCCATGTCTTCTGCTTCTGAGAGTACACTCACTCCTCGTTATTCACTGATTTGTTACCTGTGAATTTGCAAACTTCTGCGGTCTGCCCCACCCCAATTTTGTTACACATTGATTCTTCCAGTCTGATCACAAGGACCTTCATGGTACATCGAGGAGCTACATGGGTTCAGGATCCATGGTTTTTGCATTCTGTAGATAATCTGCGCCCCTATCCCCCACTGCTAATAAGGATTTAGTGTTATCACATTGGCTGACCCCTGCTGGGAGGTTTGCATGGATCTTCTGTAAGAGCAAGACCTATCTTTTCTGCATTATTTTCTGCTCACACTTTGTAGCTGTGCTCTCGTATTGAATACTGGATCAGTGGTGCTGGAAGAGCACAGCAATTCAGGCAGCATCTGAAAACCTTCGAAATCGACATTTCGGGCAAAAGCCCTTCATCAGGAATATGATGAAGGGCTTTTGCCCGAAACGTCGATTTCGAAGCTCCTCGGATGCTGCCTGAATTGCTGTGCTCTTCCAGCACCACTGATCCAGAATCTGGTTTCCAGCATCTGCAGTCATTGTTTTTACCTCGTTGTTTTTATCTCGTATTGAATAACCATTTGACTGAAATACCCACACTGAGAGTAGCACTCATGTCACTCTACCCCAAGAATGTATCTGAGTCCACTGGAACAAAAGACAGCAAATAGGTGAGGAACGGGAATAATTTTGTGAGTTCATCCTTTTTTGCTGAGGTACACTGAGCAGAGGAAGCAAGGGTGGGTTAAAAAGATTTGTTCTAGATCAGTGGTGCTGGAAGAGCACAGCAATTCAGGCAGCATCCGACGAGCAGCAAAATCGATGTTTCGGGCAAAAGCCCTTCATCATTTATTCCTGATGAAGGGCTTTTGCCCGAAACGTCGATTTTGCTGCTCGTCGGATGCTGCCTGAATTGCTGTGCTCTTCCAGCACCACTGATCCAGAATCTGGTTTCCAGCATCTGCAGTCATTGTTTTTACCTCTAAAAAGATTTGTTGTTCATTTCCAATTTAGATTTTTTTTCTGCTTTTGTATTCCTCAGAAAGTTGTTCTCCAACTGCATCTCATTTGGATCTTTGAAAGTATGAGCAATTTCTTGAAAATCTTTGCATACGAAGGAATCCTTCATTATTTTGGCACAGAATAACAAGTGCAAGAACCCAGCCTGTGAAGCTTCGAACATCGACACACAAGTCTTTGGACGAGACTTTGTGGATTGAGGGCTGGCATACAAAGGGTAGAGTTTCTCACACATCAGCATAGAGGGTTCCCTTTGTGCAGCACACATCGAATTAAATGACTGCATTTTGTAATAAATTCATTGTCAGCTTCCTGTGCTGTACATGAGCTGGCCAGTGCTTATCGTCACTACACATGCAACAGGAACTCCTGCACCTTCCTTAACGATACAACTGCTGAACAGGACAACGTCACTTTACACAGTCGACCACACTATATATAAGGATAAGTCTGCTTTCTCGTATGAGATTCAGGACTATTTGCCTGTGATGATGTTGTGCAAATTAGGCTGGGCACCATTCCAGATGTTGGTTATTATGTGGTTTTGGTTCTGCACAGCACTGTTCAACTACCACCCTGAACCCATAGCCAACTGTTGACTTTAGAAATTTAAAGGCTGAAGAGATTCCTTTTTCCGGCCATTTCAAAAGCACATGGTTTTAAAACTACCCAGAATCCTGAGAAGAAGTGATAGCTATTGCCATAGGAACCTGTGAAAAACAATGGATGGGGACCAGCAATGTCGAACTGAGGCGAAGCAAAAGGTATGTGAAACAAGTGGGTGAGTTGGACTGAGACAGTACCTAGCTTGAGTTCACCTTTGTGTACAAGTATAGATTATATTTCATTGTAAAATTTTCTATTACTGTTTTATTACTGGTTTTGGCACAAAACTTGAACTTAACAAGATTACACCAACCGACACTGAGACTGTTGTGTGAACTACTGCTGTCACAGTGCAGCCTATAGTTTGTTCATCTTATGCTGTGAGCATGTCCCACCCGGCCCATATCCCTCCAAACCCTCCCTATACATATGCCCATCCAGGTGCCTTTTAAATGGTGCAATTGTCCTCGCCTCCACCACTTCCTCTGGCAGCTCATTCCATGCACATGAAAATTCCATTCCTCTGCATGAAAAAATTGCCCCTTAAGTCTCTTTTATATCTCTCCCCTCTTACCCTAAACTATGCCCTCTAGCTCTGGATCCCCCACCCCAGGGAAAAGACTTTGTCTATTTATCCTATCCATGCCCCTCATAATTTTGTAAACCTCTATAAGGTCTCCCCTCAGCCTTCAACGTTCCAGGGAAAAAAGCCCCAGCCCGTTCAGCGTCTCCCTATAGCTCAAGTCCTCCAATCCTGGCAATGCCCTTGGAAATCTTTTCTGAATCCTTTCAAGTTTCACAGTTGCATGCAATCTTCCAACAGGGCCGAACCAATGTCCTGTACAGTCGCAACATGACCTCCCAGTTCCCATACTCAACACTCTGACCAATAAATGAAAGCATACCAAACGCTGTCTTCACTGCGACTCCATTTCATGGAGCTATTAACCTGTACTCCAAGAATTCTTTGTTCATCAACTCTCCCGAGGACCTTACGATTAAGTATATAAGTTCTGATAAGATTTGCTTTCCCAAAATGTAGCACCTTGCACTGATCTAAATTAAACTCCACCTGCCACTCATCAGCCCATTGGCCCATTGTAATCTGAGGTAACCTTGTTAGCAGTCCACTACACCTCTAATTTTGGTGTCATCTGCAAACTTACTAACTATACCTATTATGCTCACATCCAAATCATTTATATAAATGATGAAAAGTAGTGGACCCAACATCCAACAACCTTCCACCATGAGCCTATTTCTTCTACCTTTGAGCCAGTTCTGCATCTAAATGGTTAGTTCTCCCTGTATTCCATGAGATCTAACCTTGCTAACCAGTCTCCCATGGGGAACCTTGGCAAACGCCTTATTGAAGTCCATATAGATCACGTCCACCACTCTGCTCTCATCAATCCTCTTTGTTACTTCTTCAAAAAACTCAATCAAGTTTGTGAGACATGATTTCTAATGCACAAAGCCATGTTGACTATCCCTAATCAGTCCTTGCCTATTTTAAAACTAATAGAATTATGGTCGCTGGCCCAAATACATGTCCATCCTGTCCCTCAGGATTCCCTCCAACAACTTGCCCACCACTGATGTCAAGCTCACTGGTCTATAGTTCCCTGGCTCGTCCTTACCACTTTTCTTATACAGTGACACCATGTTAGCCAACCTCTAGTCTTCTGGCACCTCACCTGTGACTATCGATGATACAAATATCTCAGTAAGAGGCTCAGCAATCACTTCTCGAGCTTCCCACAGAGTTGTAGGGTACACCTGATCAGGTCCTGGGGACTTATTCACTTTTAAGCGTATCAAGACATCCAGCACTTATTCCTCTGTGATATGGACATTTTTCAAGATGTCACCATCGATTTCCCTGCATTCTATATTTTCCATATCCTTTTCCGCAGTAAACACTAATGCAAAATACTCATTTAGTATCTTCCCCATCTCCAGTGGCTCCACACAAAGGCCGCCTTGCTGATCTTTGAAGGGCCTTAGTCTCCCTTGTTACCCTTTTGTCTTTAATGTATTGGTGAAAACCCTTTGGATTCTTCTTAACTCTATTTGCCAAAGCTATCTCAAGTCCCCTTTTTGCCTGCCTGATTTCCCTCTAAACTGTACTCCTACTGCCTTAATACTCTTCTAAGGATTCACTCAACCTCTCCTGTCTATACCTGATATATGCTTCCTTTTTTTCTTTACTAAACCCTTAATTTCTTTAGTTATTCAGTATTCCGTACACTTCCCAGCCTTTCCTTCACTCTAACAGGAATATACTTTCTCTGCACTCTTTTTATCTCATTTCTGAAGGCTTCCCAGTTTCCAGCCGTCCCCTTACCTGCAAATCTCTGCACTGAATCAACCTTTGAAAGTTCTTGCCTAATACTATCAAAATTAGCCTTCTTCCAATTTAGAACTTCAACTTTTAGATCTGGTCTATCCTATTCCATCACTATTTTAAAACTAATAGAATTATGGTCGCTGGCCCCAAAGTGCTTCCCCACTGACAGCTCAGTCACCTGCCCTGCCTTATTTCCCAAGAGCAGGTAACGTTTTGCACCTTCTCAAGGAGGTACATCCACAAACTGAATCAGAAAATTTTCTTGTACACATTTAATAAATTCCTCTCCATCCAACCCCTTAGCACTATGGCAGTCCCAGTCTATGTTTGGAAAGTTAAAATCCTGAACCATAATCACCCTATTATTCTTACAGGTAACTGGGATCTCCTTACAAATTTGTTTTTCAATTTCCCTCAGACTATTAGGGGGTCCATAATACAATCACAATAAGGTGATCATCCCTTTCTTATTTCTCAGTCCCACTCAAATAACTTTCCTGGATGTATTTCCGAGAATATCCTCCCTCAGTACAGCTGCAATGCTATCCCTTATCAAAGTACCACTCCCCTTCCTCTCGTGCCCCCCTTTCTGTCCTTCCTGTAGCATTTGTATCCTGGAACATTGCGCTGCCAGTCCTGTCCATCCCTGAGCCATGTTTCTATAATTGCTATGATATCCCAGTCCTGTGTTCCTAACTATGTCCTGAGTTCATCTGCTTTTCCTGTTGGATCTCTTGCATTGAAATAAATGCAGTTTAATTTATTAGTCCTACCTTGTTTCTACTTCGTTACTGCCAGCCCTGACTGTTTGACTTGCTTCTTTTCTCAACTGTACCAGTCTGAGATTGATCTCTGTCCTCACTATCTCCCTGGGCCCTACCCCCTGACCTAACTAGTTTAAATCCTCCTGAGCAGCTCTAGCAAGTTTCCCCTGCCAGTATATTAGTCCCTTTGCAATTCAGGTGCAGTCCATCCTCTTGTACAGGTCACTTCTGCCCCAGAAGAGATTCCAATGATCCAAAAATATGAATCCTTCTCCTATACACCAGCTCCTCAGCCTTTAATTCACCTACCCTATGTCATTGGTTCCAGTGTGTACAATGACCTCCTGTTGGGCCCTCTCTCCCTTGAGAATATTCTGCACTCTCTCTGAGACATCCTTGATCCTGGCACCAGGGAAGCAACACACCATTCTGATTTTTCGCTGCTGGCCACAGTAATGTCTGTCTGTGCCTCGGACTAGAGAGTCCCCTAACACAATGTATCTCTTGGAACCCAACATCGCCCTCATTACATTAGAGCCAGTCTCGATACCAGAAACCTAGCTGTTAGTGCTACATTTTCCTGAGAATCCATCACTCCCTACATTTTCCAAAACAGCATACTTGTTTGAAATGGGAGTAGCCACAGAAGACTCCTGCAATACCTGCCTATCTCTTTTAACTTGTCTGGAGTTAACCCATCTATGTAAGTATCTGAGACTTTTCTCCCTTCCTATAACTGCCATCCATCACACCCCCTTGCTCTTGTAAATTTCTCATTGCCTCTAACTGTTGCTTCAACTGATCCATTCAGTCTGATAAGATTTGCAACCAATGGCATTTATTGCAGATATAATCTTCAATAACATGTAAGCCATCCCTAAACTCTCACATCTGACAAGAAGAGCATATAACTTTACTAAGGGCCATTTTTGCTTCTTACAATCTACAGACTCAGAAAATAGCACTGTCTTATTCTTCTACAAAACACTGCTCCAGGCTAACTTAATACTTGTGGCTTATATTATTAAGTTCAATCAAGAGACGTATCTCAAATAAAACATATAATCAAGAAAGAACCCACTCTACTCACTATTGTACATTTAAAGCAAGGCTATGCTTAAAATATTCACTTATCTGTTTCTGTGCTGTGATCTCTCCCAAATAGGTTCCTCCAAGATCAGTTTGAATTTCACCCGTCAGTTAATTTTCCTAGAGGCACTCCAATGTCCAGCGATACATGAATTCAACAGCAAAGGCAGTGACTGCGCAGGTTCACTGCTGTATCAGTTAGCAGTGTGGTGTGGGTTTCTCTCTCTCTGTCTCTCTCTCCCCCTGCACTGACCTGACCATGTGCTGCCTTTGTCTGTCCCTCTCCCTTTTAAATGTGCCTTTGTTTTGACTTTTTTTTCCTCCAAAGTTCCAAAACAATGCAACAGCATATAACACATTAATTGCTGCTCCTGGAATTCGAGGAAATCTCCTTCAACATCTAAAATACCTCAGAAAAGCCTGTTACAGCTAGAATTTTTTCTCGTCCTCCATCTTGGCAGATCCATAAATTGCTGAGTTCAACTGTTGTAACTGTCAGTCTTTTCTGTGCAGGTGTTGAACATTCGTGGCATTGGAAATTGTGCTCCTGGGACTCTGCAAGAACAACATAGTTCCAGAAACGTAAGCATTTGATCATAGAGTCAGAGAAATGTGTGGCACGGAAACAGCCTCTTCGGTCAAACTCATCCATGCCAACCAGATATCTTAACTTAATCTAGTCCCATTTGCCAGCACTTGACCTATATCCCTCTCAACCCTTCCTATTCATATACCCATTCAGATGCCTTTTAAATGTTGTGATTGTACCAACCTCCACCATTTCCTCTGGCAGCTCATTCCATACATGCACTACCCTCTACGTGAAAAAGTTGCCCCTTAGATCCCTTGTAAATTATTCCCCTGTCACCCTAAACCTATGCCCTATAGTTCTGGAATCCCCCACCCCAGGGATAAGACCTTGTCTATTTATCCTATCCATGCTCCTCATGATTTTGTAAGCCTCTATAAGGTCACCCCTCAGCCTCCGACTCTTCAGGGAAGACAGCCCCAGCCTACTTAGCCTCTCCCTATAGCTCAAATCTTCCAAACCTGGCAACATCCTTGTAAATCTTTTCTGAACCCTTTCAAGTTTCACAACCGTTGAGCATTGCTGTCTGCCGGGGAGAGGATTTCAGTGAAAATATTTTTAATGAAAATTGTGAAAGAGGGAAAGTAATAGACTTTATTATGATGCTGTGGCTGTTGGACTTTCTCTTGGAATATGCACTTGTTATCAGAAGATAGATATGCACCAACTTAGTAAATGATCTTTGTTTTAAAAACAACTTTGTCTTGGGTTTTGCAATGAAAGTGTTAGTCATTGCTTAAACAGGAGCAAATGACTCAAACGTATCAGAAATAGTACACCGAAGCACTGAGGAAGCAAAGGCAAAAGATCTCCAAGCTTGAAACCAGAACTGAGATGTTACAGATATTAGGAAACAAAAGAGACTGTGTTTATTTTCTCAAATAAGTATAAAGGGGAAGATTGACCTCACAAAAGTCTTTAAAAATTTGAAACAGGTTTGATGAGATTTATCCATATGTTTCTTCAGAACTCCAAAACCACAGATCATAAATGTGATTGTCACTCATAAATTCTGAGGGAATCCAGTAGAAACATCTTCATCTCGACATTGACAAGACTGCAGAACATGCTGCCATGTGGATGAATCCAAAAGACGGCAAGAGAAATATGAGTGTGAAAGGAACAGAAAGTTATACCATTTGGGTTTGTTTAAATTAGCTGTTGGGAGGAGTTTTGTGTGGAATTTAAGCATATTCATAGCCAGTTGTATTGAATGGCTGTAAATTCAATATGAAACGATGTAACACCTCAGATATTTTCCTCTTGGTTCTAAATTTATTTATATGAATGCACACAAATAAAGAGGTTTGGAACAGGAGCCGAGTTGGTTGAATGGTCAGCTGCACCATCAGTATGATGATGGCTGATCCCATTATGTTACATTCCTGCCTGTCCCTAATAAACTTGCTCACAAAGAATCCATCCACCTCTGCCGTAAAGATGTTTAAATATTTTGTTTCCACTGCTTTATGAGGAAAAAACTCACAACTGCCTCTGAGAAAAAAGTTTCTCCTCATCTCCATCTGAGATTAACACCCTATCATTTTTATCCCTTCATTTGATTGCCTTACAAGATCTCACATTGTTTCCAAATGGTACACGTTAAATGTTGTACTCTGATATGTTTCAATCACGAAGCTGATTACTCTTCTGAACTCCATTAGATACAAGCCTAGCCTGTCTAGTCTTTCCTAGTAGCACAGTCTGCCCATTGCAGGTATTAGTCTGCTAATGTTTTCTTTATTGCTTTCTTCTTTGCTTCGGTAAGGACACGAGTAATGTACACAGTACTCTATGTATTCTCACCAGTGTCCTGCACAAACTGAAGCATAATCTCCCTATTATTATACTTTGTTCCCTTTATGCTAAGTAATAATATTCTACTAGCTTTGCTAATTGCTTGCTGTACCTTTCTGCTAACTTTTGGTGAATCATGAACAAGAATGTCCAGATTTCTTTGCATCTCAGACTCTGTAATTTGTTCTCATCAGAATGAACCACCATTCCTGTGTGTGCTTCTTGAAAAGATTTATGCGAAAAGGATATTTATTGAAGAATTGCTCCAAATTCCAAGGACTCAGGCTAAAATAAGCACATTTCTTGATGACATAGAACATCTAGTTTTTATCTGGACTATCTTTCAGATTCATCAAAACGTCAGACAGCTTTGACCCTGATTGTGTGATCAAAGATGAAATTTTGTTGTGTGAACATATGTGAATTGATTTCCACCCTGTGTTCTGGTCCTGACAAATTGGGAGGTCTTCTTCAAACTTACTTCATTGAAAGTAAAATGCTCACTGTTTATCCCAACAGTAACAGAAGATTAATGAATTAATGAACTCTTTCTCTCTTTAGTATGGCAGCTTCCTCACCTCCCTGGGCAGGAATGTTTCTGCTTGTGCATGATGTTCTCTTTTGTGCTGCTTTTCAGGGTTTGCTGGGTATGTGTTTACGTCCACATGTGGCTGATGATGTTCGTAATGGGAATGAAGTGCTTAAATCTATGCCTGTGAGTAGCTAGAGCCTTGCAGATTCAGAATGAAATTATGACGGTTCATGTGATACGTGTTTGTATATATTTCAACATTCTTGCTAACATCAGGAGTTCTTCAAGGCTTTGGATTCAGGATTGCTATTACTTGTATTCCAGATTTCTGCATTGAAGAAAAATGGCCTTTTACAGTCGCTTACGGCTGGAGTTGATGAAAAAAAGCATGAAGGTGAGTCTGTGGTTCTAAGGTTTGAATAGGATGTGCGTTTCAGTTTCTTTGAAGATTAACTCCTGCCTAGTATCCTCTCCAGCCATGAATCAACTTGAATTGCAGCATTAAGTGTTCATGGCCAATGCAACAAAGTGGTTGTTGGAGCTGATAGGGCACAAATATATTTTGTGATGTAAGTTTCTAATTTATTATTATAATTTGTGAAATTAGTTTCTCAAGTATTTGTAAACAGGCTGTTGATTTTCAGTTCTGTCAATAAGACTTGTATTAGTTTCAGGAATACTTTGTTTTTTAGCAATGGGTCAAACAACAGTTCCAACAAATCATGCAAGTTAAATCAAATGGCCAGAGAAACTGCCTGCTGCACTACTTGTTGGAGTGTTTTCTAAGATAATTTTTTATGACCTGTGGATAAATCAGCCAGAGGTTAGAAGCAGGATCAGTTCAGAAGAAAGCAGTTGCACTGTTTAGCAGCTGAGTAGTAGTCAAAGTAATTGAAGAAAACTTTGCATTTCATCTAAGAGTTCCTTTGCAACAGTCAGTGAGTGAGTCTGTGGCTGTGTGTCTCAGGTAGAGATAGGAACACAGAGAATCACATCTTGTAAATGTTGAGAAGTTCACCGAAAGGAAATGCTTGCAATCACATGAAGGTTTGAGTTATGCTATAATGGGGTTGACTGTCTCTAAAGGATATTGCTGGCAAAGAGGGTTGAATCTTTCTATTTGCTGTTTATGCAAAGATCTTTTCAAGTTGTCATAAAGCTTTGGTTTTGATTTTCTTGTATGTCCTAAACTTGACGTTGTTTGTTATAAATGCAGTGTCTTGGGAATATATCTCGTGAGATCACCACTAGAACCAAATTGAGAAAATAAAACTATGATCCACTAATCTGGCTTTCATTCTGGAATCGAATTTGTCTGAATCGTTGTATGTGGATTGAACTCACTCCGTTCTTGTCAGTCTGTACCATGCTGTGGCCTCTTACTTGACTGAATTTACCAAACCTGAGAAATGTAACTCAGTTTGGACAAAATAAGTCTATTGGTTATTTTATCAAAGATTATAAAAAGAAAAGTCCAGATTTTGTTTGTGTAGATAGTTTGTTTCAGCTGATTAGGTCAAGAAAGACCAGAACTCATCATCTCAAATTCTGAAAATTCATAACTCACCGAGATTCAGGAATATAGTCTTTTTTTCTCCCCCAGAGAAAAGTGGAACCAATGGAACATGGTTCCACTGTGCATGCTGAACAACTGGTTTCTTTAAATGAGAACTGGACTGGTGGAGAGAAAAGCAAAATAAGATAGATACCTCGTAGAATCAGTGAGCCAAAGATGGGTTTCTGCACTAGCTTTGATTGTCTAAAGGGATCCAAGAATTTTCCAGATGTTTCCTCCTAATTGTGCAAGTTTGTATCTGGTTTCTCATCGAATCTTATATGGATTTTGGGTAGACTGGGATGCAAATGTTGTGATGTGTGAGCTGTTAGAGCTCTGCCTGAGTGGAACCATTAATTCTTTACATGACTGTCTATCTCTTATATTTGTGTGTTTGTTGTTGCGACTAGAATAACTCATCAGAGATTTGATGCACATAAAGTATATGGCTGGAGGTAGACGAGTAAAAGTTGTTCATTTGGGCAAGAGTAGAACATAGAACATAGAACAGTACAGCGCAGTACAGACCCTTTGGCCCTCAATGTTGTGCTGACCTTTTATCAGACTCTAAGATCATACTAACCTCCATACCTTTCATTGTACCATCTTCCAAGTGCCTATCCAAGAGTTGCTTAAGTGTCCCTAACGTATCTGACTCTATAACCAGTGCTGGCAGTGCATTTAATGCACCCACCATTCTCCGAGTAAAGAACCTACCTCTGACGTCTCCCCTAAACCTTCCTCCAATCACCTTAAAATTATACCCCCTCATGATGGCCATTACCGTCATGAGAAAAAGTCTCTGTCTATCCACTCTATTGATGCCTCTCATCATCTTATACACCTGTATCAAGTCACCTTTCATCCTTCTTCGCTCCAATGAGAAAAGCCCTAGCTCCCTCAACCTTTCTTCAAAAGACACGCCCTCCAGTCCAGACAGCATCCTGGTAAATCTCCTCAGCACCTTCACTAAAGCTTTCACATCCTTCCTACAATAAGGCGACCAGAATACAATTTTCCAAGTGTGGTCTAACCAGGGCTCGATAGAATTGCAGCATAACCTCATGGCTTTTAAATTCAATCTCCCTGCTAATGAAAGCCAACACACCATATGTCTTCTTGACAAAGCTATCAACTTGGGTGGCAAATTTTGAGGGATCGATGAACATGAACCCCAAAATCCTCTGTTCCTCCACACTGTCAAGAAACTTGCCTTTAACCCTGTATTCTGCATTTAAATTCGACCTTCCCAAAGTGAATCACTTCACACTTTTCCAGGTTGAACTCCATTTGCCACTTATCAGCCCAGTTCTGAATCCTGTCAATGACCCTTGGTAACCTACAACAACCCTCCACACTATATACCGCTCCACCAACCTTTGAGTCATTGTCAGTCTTACCAGCCCACCCTTCCACTTCCTCATCCAAGTCATTTGTAAAAGTCACTAAGGGTAGAGGTCCCAGAACTGGTCCCTGCGGAACACCACTGGTCACCAAGTCCAAACTGAATACTTTGCGTCTACCATCACCATCTGTCTTCTATGGACCAGCCAGTTCTGTATTGAGACAGTCAGATTTTCCCATATCCCATGCTCCCTTACTTTCTGAATGAGTTTACCCTGGGGAACCTTTTCAAACATCTTGCTAAAATCCATGTACATTGCATCCACTGATCTACCTTGGTCAACGTGCTTTTCACATCCTCAAATAATTCAATAAGGTTTGTGAGGCATGACCTGCTCCTCAGAACGTCATGCTGACTCTCTCCAATCAAACTATGATTTTCCAAGAAATCATAAAAACTGTCTCTCAGAGTCCTCTCCAATACTTTACCCACCACAGACGTGAGACTGACTGCTCTGTAATTCCCAGGATTATCTCTGTTTCCTTTCTTGAACAAGGGAATAACATTTGCCTCCCTCCAATCATCTGGCACTACTCCGGTAGACAGTGAGGATGCAAAGATCATTGCCAAAGTCGCAGGAATCTCTTCCCGCACTTCCCATAGTAACCTAGTGTATATTGTTATGAACCAGGCTAGACCCCTTAAAACATTTCAAGAAGGTAGCCTCGACTCTAGCTTTGCTAGTTGTTTTAAATAGGTGTAACACGGACATTCCGGGAATCGTGCAGCAGGTCAACCCACTTGGTTTTAAACGGAGCAGAATGTTTTTACAAGATTACCGAATGAAACACAAACAAAAGAGAACAGAGTACCATATCCGAAAACCCAACAGACTATCCCAATTTAATGATGCTGTTTCAAATCCTTGCGACAATCCCCTTAAACACCCCTTGGCAAAAAGATAAAGTCAAACACAAGTTCTGACAGGAGAGATGTCAGAGAGAGCGGCACGGTGGCACAGTGGTTAGCACTGCTGCCTCACAGCGCCAGAGACCCGGGTTCAATTCCCGCCTCAGGCGACTGACTGTGTGGAGTTTGCACGTTCTCCCCGTGTCTGCGTGGGTTTCCTCCGGGTGCTCCGGTTTCCTCCCACAGTCCAAAGATGTGCAGGTGAGGTGAATTGGCCATGCTAAATTGCCCGTAGTGTTAGGTAAGGGGTAAATCTAGGGGTATGGGTGGGTTGCGCTTTGGCGGGGCGGTGTGGACCTGTTGGGCCGGAGGGCCTGTTTCCACACTGTAAGTAATCTAATCTAGAGAGAGTATCTGCTTTTTTGGGTCCAGCAGCCTTTTTCACGCTACTGCTGAAAACCAACCCAAAACAGAGAAAGGCTGAACTGGCAGAACTGGACACTCACCTTTCATTGTACAAGTGTTTTTTTTAACTTGAAAGCCTTCTGCTTGAGGCAGGATCTGTTATTTGTAGTCAAATTGGCCCTAAAACCCTTCAACCCCAGACTTTTCGGGTCTGTGTCATTTACAACGTCTCTGAAGAGAAAAACAAGGTTAGCATAACCTTGTTAAAGGAGCAGCTTCATCACAATATCCTGTCTGGCTTATGGGATTTATCTATCCTGATAGTTTCAAAATTTTCAGCATATCCTCCTTAACATTAACCTGTTCGAGCATATCAGTCTGTTTCACACTGTCCTCAGAAACACCAAGGGCCCTCCCAGTAGTGAATACTGAAGCAAAGTATTCATTAAGGACCTCCCCAACTCCTCTGTCTCTGGGCACAAGTTCCCTCTACTATGCCTGGTCTGTCCCACCCTCACTCTGGCCATCCTCTTGTTCCTCACACAAGTATAGAACGCCTTCGAGTTTTCTTTAACCCTTCCTGCTAAAGCTTTCTCATGGCCCCTTCTAGCTCTCCTCAGTCCATTCTTCAATTCCTTCCTGACTACCTTGTAACCCTCTCGACCCCTGCCTGATCCTTGCCTCCACAACCTTAAGTAAGCTTCCTTTGTCCTCTTGACTAGATGTTCTACATCCCTTGTCACCCAAGGTTCTTTCAACCTCTCATCCCTTCCTTGCCTCAGTGGATAAATTTGTCCAGCACTATCAGCAAATGTATCGAAGCTACCTCCACATTTCTGTCATGCATTTCCCTGGGAATATCTGTTGCTAATTTATGCTCCACGGTTTCTGCCGAATAGCGTTGCAATTCCCCCTTCCCCAATTAAATTCTTACCCGTACTATCTGCTGCTATCCATCTCCATGAATATAGTCAAGGTCAGGGAGTTGTGATTACAGATCTCCCACTGAGAGATCTGACACCTGACCTGATTTGTTGCCAAGCACCAAATCCAATAATGCCTCTCCTGTAGTTGGCCAATCTACATGTTGTGTCAGGAACTGTTCCTGGACACACCTGACAAAAACTGCTCCATCCAAACTGTTTGAACTAAGGAGGTTCCAATCAAAATTAAGGAAGTTAATGTCACCCATGACAACAATCCTGCACCTTTCCAAAATCTGTCTCCCAATCTGCTCCTCTGTGTCTCTGTGGCTATTGGGGGGATCTATGGAAAACTCCCAATAAAGTAACTGCTCTTTTCCTGTTTCTGACTTCCACCCATACTGGCTCAGTGGACAAACACTCCTCGACAACCTCCCTTTCTGCAGCCATGATACTATCCCTGATTAGCAATGCCACTTCCCCATCTCTTTTATCTCTCTCCCTATTCCTTCTGAAACAGCTAAACCCCAGAACATTCAAAAACCATTCCTCCCCTGTGATGTTGAAGTCTTTGTAATGCCCACAGCATCATAGCTGCAAGTTTGTCACCCTTATTTCTGATGCATCTTGCATGAAAATAGACATATTTCAACCCATCACAGTGACTGCAAGTTTGCCCTATCAATTGTCTATCTCTCATCGCAGACTCTCTGCATGCTGTATTTGCCTGTTCCCCAGTTACCCCATCCTCTGATTTGCAGCTCTGGTTCCAATCCCCCTGTCAAACTAGCTTAAACCCTCCTAAAGGACTGTGGTAAACCACCCGCCCAGGATATCGGTGCCCCTCCAGTTCAGGTGCAATCCATCCTTCTTGTACACATGCTACCTTCCCCTGAATGTACCCCAATGATGCACATATCTGAAGCCCTCCCTCCTACACCAGCCTTGCAGCCACGTGTTCATCTGCAGTCGCTTTTTGTTCCTAGTCTCACGTGCACGTGGCACTGGTGGCAATCCTGAGATTACTACTCCGCTTGTCCTGCCTTTGAGCTTCCAACCTAACTCCTTAAAGTATTTTGAAGTGCTATGATTTCTGATTTATTGTACTTCATTAGATGATAACAGGAGATAAAATAAAATTGCAATCTTGAAATTATTAATCTCTGAAAATAAGCCACTGGTGCATGGACAAGGCATATAATCTGAAGCAGCAAGAATACAAAGGGAAGGTTTTCAACTGTGAAAGGAAGGAGTTTGTACACATAAATGGAACATTAATGGAACTTTTTTTGTCATTACTTTTGCAGTGACTTTGGAGGTGCTGCAGGCAGAAGCAGAGTGGGAGGCTTTGGAAACAGTTCACAGAGGTGAAAAATTTATATTTAAAGTTTTTTGCTGTTTAAATCAGATCGTAACTAGTTACTGTTTCTGCCAATCCTGAGTCATTGATAGTTGGTTGGAGTTTAATTCTCTATACTTAGCACGTTTACTGAGAAACTACCTGTTTCATTTAGATCCCACAACTTGTTATGACTTGCTTTCACTATGATTAAATTAAAGAGTAACAATATGTTTACAAAGGCAACAGACACTGTGATCTCAGGTCATTATTTGACAGATGTGGCACACAGCCAGTCATGTTTCACCTCACCTAGTGCAATGCTGAAAAAAAGAGGAAGCTTGACCTGTTTGTATGTAATGATAAGGGAGCAAGCAACTTCAGACCTGGTAATGTGTCAAGAAACGTGATTAATTAAGAATGTCACCATGATGTATCCCAAGTCAAGAGTGACCATAGCTTGATTCAATTTCATTCTCAGTTTGAAGGTAAGAAATTGACTTATGAAACTTGAATCTTACCCTTGAAATTGCCTTTATTTTAGTGAATGAAGACAGAATTGGCTCAAGTGATTGGAAAGTAAGTTAATAGCTAAGGCAATTCAGACGTAGTGGTAGACATTTCAGGTGATATTTCATAACTCCCAACAAAGTTATATTCCATTGAGAGAGAGAGAGACTCTACAAAAAGGATGCACCATTTGAAGCTAACTAAGAAGGGTAACAATTGTCTGAAATAAAAAAAATCAATGCAGGCATTAGTGCGAGGCTAGAAAATTTGGGAAGATTTCAGAAATAAGGAAAGATGAGTTTAAAAAAATCGACCAAGTCATTAATGTATCATAATGACCTTACTCCATTTAAAAGAACTGAGAAGCATTTTGTTGAGTGAAACTGGACTCTATGTATGTGCAGATTGTTCTTGCTGAACCAAATGATCCTTAATACCAGTGGCATGAATATTTTCTGTTTTGCACATTTTTTTTGAGAAAGCTGACATTACGCACGTGGACCACAAAAAGAAAGTGAATTCAGTGAAAACAAATGGCCAGCTCACAAATGCTGAGAATTTGCAGAAAACATTCAGGCTAGATATACGAGCAAGTGATTCATTGGCTCTCCATATAGAGATGTTTGTGCGCAAAATATCTCAGTGTTGCCTGGGATACAGATATCCCAGCTTCATACCCTTGGAGAGTGACAAGGTTTTGTCTCATTTGTAAATGATCAATCCTCAGTCCTGAGACTGTGCCTCCATCTTTTAGGTTCTTCAAACATGGGAAACAACCTCTGCTTGTGTTATCTGAACAGTTATGATTATGTTGTCTTCTGAAGGTTGCCATACCCCCTACCCCAATTCCTCCATGAATAACATTGCAGAATGTATGTCATCTCTTTTTCGGTTGCATATGCTTCTTGATCCTCAAGGACCCTTGCAAATACAACACCTGTGCCGGAGAAGTTAGGCAATACAGGCCACTGATGACACTGTTAATAGCAAGCAAACAAAATGCTGTGTGGCTGGTCTCACAACGACTCCCTGTTGAATTTTCCTCTTTAAATGAAAACATTGGGTCTTTGATCAGATCCTCAGTGGAGTGGCACTTAAAGCTCCATTGTGCCACTGAGTGGTATTGTGCACAATTGATGTCAACGACACTACCATTTTATTATTCTGGCTTTCCCCTGCAAAGGATTAATTTAGGTGCTGTGACATGTTATTCGTGTGATGTTACAAATATTTTACAGATTTTGCGATCTCGATGTATACAGTTTAATGAGTGGTAAATGAAATATAATGCGGGAAGTTTGTATTTACTTGGGCAGAAAATCAGAAAAGTAGAACTTTTTTTTCAAAAGCTTGAATTTGGAAATGTTGCTGTTCAGAGAGACTTAGATAAAATCATACAAGGAGTAGAAAGTTAGCATGTAGATGTAGCAAGCAGGAAAGCAATGGTAGATTGGTATTGATCAAATAGGGTTTGATGATAAGATTAAGTGTCCATTGCCATGGACAAAACTAGATGGAAGCAGATTTTTGAAACCCAATGACAACAGAATTTAGAGGTGAAGTAACAGCAGTAAAAAGAACAAACCAAAGAATCGAACTAATAACAGATAACTAGATATTCCACGTGACAATAAATACCCTGTACACTTACAAATTCCGAATCAGCTATCAGGGAAGACAATAATCCTCACCTGCAAAGAATAACCACTATGCAGGATAAAGGAAGTCTTGATTTGAAGAGTTTGATGAGACCAAAGCTGTAGTACTGTGAGAATTGTGATCATCGCCCCGTCCAACATACAAACCAGCATCCCATCCATTACCTTCATCTATATTTCCTGCTGCATTCGGAAAGCACCCAACATAATCAAAGACCCCTCAGTTATATTCTGTTTCATTCTCTTTCATCTGGCAGAAAATGAAAAAGTTTATACATACATATGAATTCAAGAAAGGCTTCTTTCCTGTTGTTAGCAGAGTATTGAATGGACCTCTTTAATGTTAATGCTGATCTCTCTCTGCACCTTCTCGGCAGTTGGAAGATGGTATCCTGAACTTTTTTGTTACAGTGATGCACTTGTGTCGTACAATCTGCCTGTGAAGTGCAGAAGACAACACTTTTCTCAGTACCTTGGATATGTGGCAATAATAAATAAAATTTTGGGTTCCACCATGCAGTATGGATATATTTTGAGAGGAGATTGCACACTGAAGGTTCGCAAGGTTACTTCTTGTGATGAAGTGTTGAGAGATTGAATGTATTTGACATATATTCACTGAAGTTTAGAAGAATGAAAGGTGATCACTTTGCAACAAACGAGTCTCTGAAGGAACTTGATAGGACAAACATTGAAGGGTTGTTGGCTGGGTACCAAGAACACTTGGAGAGTAAGGGATTAATCATTTAGCACTGAGTTGAAATGAAATATGTAAACTGAAAGGCTGGAAATCTTGGAAATTTTCTCTTCCAGAAGGTTGTACTTTATTATTTTTTTTTTCATTTCAAAAACATACTTTATTCAGAAAACACCTTCATAAACAGACATAGTCATGAGAGCAGTTAGAGTCTGTACAGTCTTAATAAACGGAAAACAAACAAACCAAAGGGGTATCTTATTTATACAAGACTGTATTTAAATATATATAAGGCACCGGGGGCATCTGATAACTGAATGGACTCCCATTTAACTTCAGCAGAAAGAGCTTAGGTGGTGATCTTTCCGCCTGAACCTTGACAACAGCTGCCCGCTGAGTGCATCCCTCAGCACATAGTCCTTGGAATGTGCCAGTCGGCAACACTGAGTCAAGGTCAGCTCCTTGCTCTGGAAGACCAACAAGTATTGGGCAAACCACAGAACATCTTTCACTAAGTTGATGTTTCTCCACCACAGTTGATGTTTGAGTCAATGGGCATCGCGGGGGACAGCCCAAAGAGCACAGAGTCCTGTGTCACGGAGCTGTTCATGATGATGACATAAACCACAGCATCTCTCTTTAGAAGGCAAAGGCAAATTCCAGAAGGACATGTGTGACAGTCCCTTACCCCCCAACCCCAACATCCCGCTTTGAGGGGAGCGTGCAGCATCCATGAAAGATCTCACTAACAGCCAAGTGATAGCTTGGTGCTTGTTGGAAGTTCTGGTGATGAGGCATTCTGCCAAATGACTTCAGCAGTTTGCTCTGGGGATAACCTGGCAGGATCCATCCTCTTCTTTTCCAGCAGGGTCTCGAGGACACTACGTGCTGATCAATTTGTGATAAACTTGTGATTAAAGATGTTTCTCTTTGCAAATTACTCCATGAAAGACAGATGTTATGGAACAGTCCAACTACTTGGAGTATTCTGTGGTGCCGAGTCCAGTCTCAATCTTTGCAACACTGAGGACAGGTAGAACCTCAGTACATAGTTACACTTGGTGCAAAACTTGATGCAGGCACACACAAAGGTGGCCATCACAATGAGTGTGGCGTTTGATATGTTTTTTCCTCCTCCCAACCAGAGCTTTGTACATGGTGTCTCTGCGGCACAGTCCATCTGAAACCTCCAGCTGAATTGGGAGATTGCTTTGGTAACTGCAACGGCACAGGTTTGGTGAATGAGCCAGACCAGTACCAAGTGCAACACTAGAGAGTAGCTCACACTTGATATCCAGGTTTTTATTTGCAGTAGAAATTGAGTGATGCTCCCAAAAACCCAGTTTCTGTTTTACCTTGACGATACACTCTTCCCAAGTTTTTATGTACACCCCAGTCCCTCCGAACAGTATTCTCAGCACCATTAGATAATCTGTACTAATGGTGAAGGAATAAAGGATTAGACAATCCGGTTCCCAAAGAACATGGCCTTGTTGTTGCTTCAATTTATTTTGGCTCCTGACACCAGTTCCAACTGGTCACAGATGCTCAAGAGTCTCCGCACTGACAGCGAATCCAAGCAAAAACAGTCACGTCATTCATGTACAGGGCAGCTTTGATCTGCAGGCCTCCACTGTTAAGAATAATCACCCCTCTCAGATTCACATCTTTCCTCATGGACTCAGCAAAAGGCTCTAATCCACACACAAACAAGGCAGGAGAGAGGGGAAAGCTCTCCGTAACTCCAGATCTGATTCGAATGCTTTCTGATTCACACTCATTGATTGAGACTGCACTAGCAATGTTGGTGTCGAGGAGTCAGATCCAATTGAACATTCCCTCCTCAAAGCCTGTTTTGGAGACCACGTCCCATATGTCAGTGTATGATATCCTGCCACAGGACTTCTCCTGGTCCAGGCAGGCTTTCACCCCCTGTCGTGCATGTCAGTGATCGTATCCCTGAGGAGTGCAAGACTCTCAGGCATCTTCCTTCCTGGTAGAGCACAGGTTTGGACAGGGTGAATCATCAATCGCAGAGCAAACGTAACTGGTTTGGCAATGACCTTAGACACAATTTTGTAATCTGCATTCAGCAGTGAAATTGGTTGCCAACTTCTAATTTCCTCCCTCCCCCACTTCAGCTTGTTGGTGAGGGTGATGATACCTTCCCTCATGGATTGATGCCAGATACCTGCCAGAAGCATATTTTTGTACACCTTCGGCGGATCCTGGTCAATCAATTCCCACAGAGTTGAATACAACTTGGCCAGTAAGCTGTCACTTCTGGAAGTATTGTTCTTTTCGAAGGACTGAGGGCCTTGGTCAACTCTTTCAGAGATAATGGCTGGTCGAGGCGCTCCCACGTGTTCTCGTCTAACACCTCTATCAAAGAGGTCAGGAGAGATGAGGAGGCCATGCTGTCTGTGGACTTTGTGTCAAATATTCTGACATAAAAAGATTTGCTGATCCTCAGAATATCTGACTCATCATTTTCCTTCAGGTTGCTGAGCACAGAACTCTGTTTGTGCACCTTCTGGTAGAAGAAATATGAGCACGTTTCAGTTAGCTCCATGGTGTAGACCCTGGACTGGAGGATTATCTTGAAGGCCTCTGAGACCAAGAGTATGGCTTGCTGGCTCTTCACCTCCTGGAGATCCTCCGTGACATCAACCCACATCGTCTACAATAGGATTAGGTTCTGAATGCTTTTCTGGAGTTTGGACAGTTATCCCCATCTTTCTTTCTCACTTTCTGAACACGTTTGAGGATAAAGAGCCTCTTGATGTTCCCCTTGACTGCTTCCCACCAGTTCTCTGGAGAGTCAAAGAGGGGCTTCACGGTACTCCAATCTGTGTAATCCCTTTTGAGCTCCTCGTTTTTTTCTGAGGTCATCAGTTTCATGTTCAGCTTCCATGTCCCTTGCTGGTGTACTGGTTGTTGTCCTATAGGTGATAATTGGCCAGCAGGGGGTATGTACATGAATTATTATCGGGAGCATTTCGCGATAAAACATCTGCTATGAGGAGGCATCTGTCGACCACCTCCTTATCCTCAGAGATGGTGAAATTGCCTCACCACAGCAGAGTACCCAGATCACAGTAACAGCACTTGTTCCACCCCTGACCAAATTGAAGGCCTGTGTTCACAAGCTTGACCATTTCCTGTAGTTGCTGGGGTGTGCTATCCCACACTCCTGCAGAGGCAGGAGGTCTGCTGGGTCGTTGGCCAGGTAAACTGACATAGAAACACATCGCATAGTAGATTTATGTTAATGCTGGCAATTTTAAAACCCATTTTGAGAGTTTGTAAAATTATCTATCGACCTGATGTCTGTTCACTTGGGGAACAGTCTTGTCACTGGGGGAGTTCCTGCATCCACCTGTGGTGTGGGTGAACTGTTGGACACTCTAAGTGCTGAGGGAACTGTCCTGTTCCACCCTGACGGCTTTGCTTGATCTGATTCTGAAGCCACGAAGGTCCAGTTCATTGTCCAATACAGGAGCTGTTGTGCTGTGCTCCTGATCTGGAATGTTGCTGCTCCCAGCTGCTGGAGCTGTGATGCGGTGGGTGCCCCTTGGTTCATGGCAGTTGGAGTTTGCGTTTCACTGGACTGCTTGCGACAGCCATTGCTTCTGGGTTGGGAGTGTTTCTCTCACTTTCCCCCATGCTGCTGTGCCTCTTTTTTTTTGTTGGTGGCCATCCCTCCTCACGTCTTCATTATCAGAGGAGCTGCTGATGTGTCCATCATGCAGATGCCTCTTTCCATTTTGATGTGAGCCAGTGTAGGCCCAACGCGTTTTCCTTTTCCTGTTATTTGACACTGGGATCCACTTCCCTACCACCTTCTGTATTGACTTCAGACCAACGCCACAGAGTCATGGAGATCTACGACATGGAAACAGACCCTTCTCGTCCAACTCATCCATACCGACCAGATATCCCAATCCAATCTAGTTCCACCTGCCAGCACCTGGCCCATATCCCTACAAACCCTTCCTATTTATTGGCCATTCCGGATGCCTTTTAAATGTTGCAATTGTACCAGCCTTTACTACTTCCTCTGCTAGCTCATTCCATGCACAAACCACGCTCTGTGTGAAAACGTTCCCCTTAGGTTTCTTTTATGTCTTTCCCCTCTCACCTTAAACCTATACCCTCTAGTTCTGGACTCCCCCACCCCAGGGAAGAGACTTTATCTATTTATCTTATCCATGCCCCTCATGAATTTATAAATCTCTATAAGGTCACCCCTCAACCTCCGACGCTTCAGGGAAAATAGCCCCAGCCTAGTCAATCTCTCCCTATAGCTCAAATCCTCCAACCCTGGCAACATCCTTATAAATCTTTTCTGAATCCTTTCAAGTTTCACAACACCTTTCCAATAGGAAGGAGACCAGAATTGCAAGCAATATTCCAGAAGTGGCCAAACGTTTATGTGTTTCAAGACATCCAGCACTTACTCCTCTGTGATATGAACATTTTTCAAGAAGTTACTCTCTATTTCCCTACATTCTATTTCTTCCATGTCCTTTTCTACAGTAAACACTAATGCAAAATACCTGTTTAGTATCTCTCCAATCTCCTGTGGCTCCACAAAAATGCCACCTTGCTGATCTTTGAGGGGCCTCATTCTTTCCCTAGTTAGCCTTTTGTCCTTAATGTATTCTCCTTAACTCTGTTTGCCAATGCTATCTCATGTCCCCTTTTTGCCCTCCAGATTTTCCTCTTAAGTATACTCCTACTGCCTTTATACTCTTCTAAGGATTCATTCGATCTATCTTATCTATTTCTGACATATGCTTCCTTTTCTTTATTAACCAAAACCTCAATTTCTTTCGTCATCCAGCATTCCCTACACATACCAGCCTTTCCTTTCACCCTAACAGGAATATACTGTCTCTGGAGTTAGATCGATTTTTTTTGTCTCTCAATCAAAGCAATGAAGGGATTTAGCTCTTGAGAGGGTAAGAAGAGTGAGGCCCTGGTTGGTCATGATCATATTAAGTGTTGTGCCTGCTTGAGGGTTGTATGTTCTACTCCTGCTTTTTCTTATGTTTTTTGTTGCCTTGCTTTGACATATCGGAGGGGAAAGTTCAAAGTGTTAATTGAATGAGCAAAGCTCTGTACTCTTTTTCTACTCATTGGTCTCAGAATTTCTTTTTGAGGAATGGAAAGTAAGGATTCCTCTTCATAGCAGGCTGTTTTAATGACGTTTAACATTCTGATTCCTCAATTGCTAACACAGCCAAAGTAAAATACCAGAGCAACATATCAAGCAGACTTGGAAACACACCTTGGCATGCTCAGCAGGATTCCCCACTTAAAATGACATCACCTCAGAAGAATGTCCTAGAACAGCTGGCATCAAGCCCCAATACCCTGGCTACATATTGCAGGAACCTGCCAAACTTCACCATCAGAAGTATGGCCTACGAAATGCTTGAGTAGGTTACACAGGTTACTTTGTCATTTTGATGAAGTGTTTCATAGTTAACTGAACATGGTACAATCACAGTTGCTGTGTATAGATTTGAAAACTTTGGTTAATGTAAACTGAGTGGAGAGTCTGAAATTTTCTTTTGTTTGGGTAAAAGATCATCTGAAAATTAATATGGAGGTGCCAGTGTTGAATTGGGGTGGACAAAGTTAAAAGTCACACAACACCAGGTTAAAGTTTAACAGGTTTATTTGGAAGCACTAGCTTTCAGAGTGCTGCTCCTTCATCAGGTCGCTGTGGAGCAGGATCATAAGACACAGAATTTATAGCAAAAGATTACAGTGTTGTGTAACGTAGACGATGTATTGAACAAACCTAGATTGCTGTTAAGTCTTTAATCTTTTAGAATGGGTTGAAGGTTTCAGTTCATTAATATGTAAATCTCAGAAGTTCTTTGAAGTCACATTCTCGATAACTTAAGGTTTTTCTTAAAAAAGGTGACATCTCAGCTCAGACAATGCATTAAAAGTGTGAGTCTGTCTGTATCCCAATCTTGAGTCTATTTCCAAAATAGGACTTTATAAAATATTACATAGATTGACTGCCTGCAGGTCGTGTGCTTTTTGAGGAAAATAAAATGTATCTGTAAATACAATTCTGCAAATGCAAATTCACTCCATAGATTTATGTGTGCATGTGCATGCATGAGAGAGAGAGAGAGTATGTGCATGTGAGAGAGTGTGTGTTTGCGTGTGTGCATGCTTGGAAAAGTGCGTGAGTGAGTGTGCTGGAGTGTAAACCTCTGTGTGTGTGTGTGTGTGTGTGTGTGTGTGTGTGGGGTGGTGTGATGTATATGTGTGTTTGAGAGAGAGCATGTGTATGAGAGAGGGTCCGCGTGAGTGTGTGGGGTCACCTGTGGTGTGACATGAACCCAAGGTCCCGATTGAGGCCATCCTCATGTGTACCAAACTTGCCTATCAGCCTCTGCTTGGCTACTTTGCTTTATTGCGTATCCCGAAGTCCATATACCATGTCGCAGGGCATACTCCTGCCAATGTACCATGTCTCGGAGCATCCTGAGGAATGGTACATTGGCAAGACCAAGCAGCTGCTATAACAACGGATAAATGGACACTGCGCAACAATTGCCAGACAAGGATGTTTCCTCCCAGTCGGGGAACACTTCAGCGGTCAGGGACATTCGGCCTCGGATCTTCGGGTGACCATTCTCCAAGGCAGACTTCGGGATACACAACAATGCAGAGTGGCCGAGCAGAGGCTGATACCCGTGAGGATGGCCTCAACTGGATCCTTGGGTTTATGTCACACTACAGATGACCCCACTACACGATAGTCTCTCTCTCTCTCTCTTTCAAACACACACACACGCATCCTTTTTCACAGGCTTACACTCTGTAACACTCATGCACACACTCTGCCAAGCATGCACTCACGCAAACACACACTCACACTCACACTCATGCACACAATCACATTCCCTCTCTCTCTGTCTCATTTATGCACACACACATGCAAGGGTGAATTTGCATTTGCAGAATTGTATTTACAGACACATTCTATTTTGCTCAAAAAGCAGACAATCTGCAGGCAGTCAATCATGTAATATTTTATAAATTTCCAATTTGGAAACAAAACCAGTCTGAATCAAGATTGGGATAAAGACAGACTCACACCTTTAATGCATTGTCTGAGCTAAGGTGAAAGACTGAACAGAAATCTAGGTTTGTTCAATATATCGTTTCAGTTACACGATACTGTAATTTTCTGCTCTAAATTCTGTATCTTATGATCCTGCTCCACAGCTACTTGATGAAGGAACAATACTCCGAAAGCTAGTGCTTCCAAACAAACCTGTTAGATTACAATCTGATGTTGTGTGATTTTTAACTGAAAATTAATGGCAGTTTTTGTACTGAAATGCATTGTTCTTTTCCAGGTCCAAATGACTTTACTGGAAGCACCCCACTCATCTCCTTTAATGAAGCACTTCAGCATTTTCAAACTGCTGATCTTTGTGAGTACAGGGTAAGCACAATGTCAGACCATAAAAGCAAGAGCAGAATGCTCAGCTTTTAATTTTGATGGGAGAAAGTGAGGACTGCAGATATTGGAGATCAGAGTCAAAAGTGTGGTGCTGGAAAAATGCAGCCAGTCAGGCAGCATTCGAGGGGCCGGAGAGTCAACATTTTGAGCATAAGCTCTTCAGCAGGGATGTGGTTGGGGGAGCCCAAGGGGGCTGAGAGATAAATGGGAGGGCACTGGGGCTTGGGGATGAAGGTAGCTGGGAATGCAATAGATAGATCAAGGATGGGGTTGGTGATAACAGGTTGGAGTGGAGGGTGGAGCGGACAGATAGGAAGACAAATGGACAGGTAGGACTGCTCAAGAGGGCTTTACCGGGTTGGAGGGTTGGTTCTGGGATTAGGTGGGGGAAGGGGAGATCAGGCAACTGGTAAAATTGACATTGATCCTCTGTGGTTGGAGAGTCCCAAGGTGGGAAATGAAGTGTTCTTCCTCCAAGCGTTGGGTGGCTGGAATTTGGCGGTGGAGGAGGCCGAGGTCTTGCATGTCCTTGGCAGAGTAAGAGGGGCAGTTGAAGTGTTCAGCCACAGGGCGATGGGGTTGATTGGTGCGTGTGTCCTGGAGACGTTCTCTGAAATGTTCTGCAAGTTGGCATCCTGTCTCCCCAATGTCGAGGAGATCACTTAATGAGCAATGGACACTGTCGATGAGGTGTTTGGAGGTGCAGGAAAATTTCTGCCGGATGTGGAAGGATCCTTTGGGGCCGTTGATGGAGGTGAGGGGAAGGTGTGGGTGCAGAATTTACACCTCTTGAGGCAGCAAGAGAACGTGCTGCAGTGGAGGGTGGATTGGTGGGGGTTCGGGACCTAATGAGGAAGTCACTGAGGGAATGGTCTCTGTGGAATGCTGAACGGGAAGGGGAGATATATCTCTGGTAGTGGGGTCTGATGGTAGGTGGCGGAAATTGCGGAGGATGATGCGTTGTATCCGGAGCTGGGTGGGATGGAAGGTGAGGACTGGGGGTTCCTCGGCCTCTGGTGCCTGATCTTCACCATGGACAACCAGTCCCTTTACGTGTCCATTCATCATGACGAAGATCTCCAAGCCCTCTGTTTCTTCCTCTCCCGCCGACCCAACCAATATCCTTCCACCAACACACTCATTCAATTGGCTGAACTGGTCCTCACACTTAACAATTTCTCCATCGAATCCTTCGACCTACTTCAAACGAAAGGGGTAGCCATGGGCACCCACAAGGGCCCCAGCTATGCCTGCCTCTTCATTATGTTTATGAAACAGTCCACCTTCCGCAGCTATACCGGCACCATTCCCCACCCTTTCCTCCGCGACATCGATGACTTTATTGGCGCCACCTCCTGCTCCCACAAGGAGTTCATCAACTTCATGAACGCCTTCCACCCTGACCTCAAGTACACCTGGACCATCTTGGACACCTCCCTCCTTTTCCTGGACCTCTCCATCTCCGTTTCCAGCGATCAACTCAACACGGACATCTGCTTCAAACCTACTGACTCCCACAGTGACCTGAACTACACCTCCTCCCACACTGCCTCCTGTAAACACGTTATCCCTTACTCCCAATTCCTCTGCCATTGCTCCCAGGAGGACCACTTGCACTCCAGAACATCCCTGATGGCCTCCTACTTCAAGGACTGCAATTTCCTCTCCCACGTGGTCAACAATGCCCTCCAGCGCATCACCTCCACTTCCCACACATCCGCCTTGGAACTCCATCCCTCCAATCGCAACAAGGACAGAAACCCCCCTAGTCCTCACCTTACACCCCACCAATCTCGGGATACAGTGCATCATCCTCCGCCATTTCCACCACTTACTGTCAAACTCCACCACCAGAGATATATTTCCCTCCCCACCCATTTCAGCATTCTGGAGAGACCAGTCACTCCATCTCTTCCTCATTAGGTCCACGCACACCAACAACCACCCTCCACTGCCGGCACCTTTCCTTGGCACCGCAAGAGGTGTAAAATCTGCAACCGTACCAGCCCCCTCGCCTCCATCCAGTGCCCGAAGGGATCCAGCAGAGATTATCCTGCACCTCCAAACACCTCATCTACTGTGTCAATTGCTCTGGGTGTGGTCTCCTTTACACTAGGGAGACAGGACACCAACATGCAGAATGTTTCAGAGAACATCTCTGGGACACACACAGCAATCAACCCCATCACGCTATGGCCGAAAACGTCATCTGTCCTTCACACTCCGCCAAGGGCATGCAAATCCTGGGCCTCCTCCACCGCCAAATTCTAGCCACTCCGATGCTTGGAGGAAGAACACCTCATCTTCCACCTTGGGACTCTCCAACCACACAGGACCAATGTCGATTTCACCAGTTTCCTGATCTCCCCACCTTATTCCCAAATCCAACCGCCCTATTGAACTGTCCTACCTGTCAACCTTCCTTTCCACCTATCTGCTCCATTCTCCTCTCCTACCAATCATCTTCACCCCCACCTTCATCTAACTATTGCATTCCCAGCTATCTTCACCCCCATGGCTAATAAAGAGCTAATGCTCGAAATGTTGACTCTCCTGCTGCTCCTCGGATGCTGCCTGACCAGCTGCGCCTTTGCAGCACCAGCACGACTCTTTTTGACTTTTAATTTTGATGATTTGTTTCAGAAAATTACTTTTTGAAATGCCACTTCTTCATTTTCCCTCTAAACCAATGTTTGGCAAAAGGTTTGGTTTCATGTGATATCTTCTCAGACTGATTCCTCAGAGATTTTATTCCTTTTTGGAAGAATCTTGAAAAATCTGACAGATTCAGAGATCTTTTCAGGATACGGTTCACCTGTTAGGGAGTCCAGGTGTTCGGAGAGAGTGTTTGAGACTTGAGCTGTGTGAAAGCGCAAGGTCAGATGTGATAAATGTTTCATGGCAGCAGCATGTATGATGTAAAGGGCAGGGTATTCCAAACATAACAGGATCTGCAAGCTTGCTGAACACTATTCCAGATCTGATAGGGTCTAGTAATTTTAGAACATGGAACATGGAAAAGTACAGCACCGAACAGGCCCTTCAGCCCACGATGTTGTGCCGACCATTGATCCTCATGTAAGGTCAACCTAATGTACGAACCCTCAAATTTCTGTGACCATATGCATGTCCAGCAGTTTCTTAAATATCCCCAATGACCTTGCTTCCACAACTGCTGCTGGCAACTCATTTCATGCTCCCACAACTCTGCGTAAAGAACCCACCTCTGACACCCCCTCTATACTTTCTGCCAAACAGCTTAAAACTATGAGCCCTCGTGTTAACAATTTCTGCCCGGGAAAAAGTCTCTGGCTATCAACTCTATCTATGCCTCTCGTTATCTTGTGCACCTCAAATTTCTTTCCATTTACAGAAGAACATCCAGCCTACTATGCGGAGGACAGGACTTTCTGCCATCACTCATTTTCTCTTTGGCCCTCCACGATTGCACAAGGAGTTGCAGGAGGAGCGGGACTTGGTCTTTGCGATTGGCCAGTGTGAGTGTGTCAAGCAGTGTATTGAATCTGAACTAAGACTGAATCTTGCGCTGGTGCACTGTATATTGAGATGATACAGCATGCTTTGCACATTAGTCACGGCCTGACATTCAGCATGGTACTCCTTATCATGTGTGGGTCGTGGAAGTTACTTGTCAGGATCAGTCAATGCTCATTGGAGACTTCTCTCTCCTGTATGCCATGAGGTTCTGTGTACAATGCCCAATCCAAAACGTAGTCAGAAAACTCACTGCTGACCCTCCAACTCAACACTGCGGGAATACTACATTGATGGAGGGTGGTCTTTAGCATGATATTCAGCCCTGCCTGTGTAGGCATAAAAGATCACATCACATTACCTTGAATGGCAGGAGAGTTATCACTGGTGTCATAGAAAACACTTATCCCTCAGTGAACATCATAAAAACAAATTGGCTATCACATTTGTGATATGACAACAGTGATCACACTTCAAAAAGTACTTAAATGATTGTAAGGTGCATTGTGATGTCCAGTAATCTTGAAACATACTACTTAAATGCAAGTGTTCATTTCTTAGAATGAAGCTTGAGCTGTATGGTTATGTGCAATATGAATATGTTGTCGAACATTTTAATGATCTAGCTGTATAGGTATCCAACACACGCTAAGCAGATATCACTGGGTTTTCAGGTTGAATTGACAAGATGATTGATAAGACTAGATATTTTAAGAATCTCAGACTCGAGTGAAATGAAAGCAAAGATGGAGCTTGAAAAAACACTGGTGAATATAATCACAGATAATCCAAATGTGTTTTATATGTTTTTAGGGGCAAGGTGATAACTAGGGATTAAATTGCAAAAGATATTGATGTGTTTCTTGGCACAGGCTCCTTGGACAATGATCAGGAAGTTCATATTCGGGTTTTGCAGACAATTTACAAGAAACTAACTGGGTCAAAGTTCGACTGTGCACGCTATGGATCACATTGGGAACTATTAGGGTTTCAAGGTAAGGATAAGGAAATTTTCTGATTGAATCTTTGTGTTATGGTAATGCCATGGCATTTCAGGCTGGGGCTCAACAGGGATTTGCTAATGGCGGGACAGTTGTTATTCCAGTATTGATGAAGGTTGCATGTGAGCATCCTGTGGAATCCCTGTCGTTATAGACTCTTCAGGAATTACTTTGGAAATTGAAGATTCTGTTGGGTAATCTCCCAACACCTGGACCCAAGTGAAAGCCTTCATTTAAATTAGAGAATCTAGAGGATTGTGATGAACTTAAGTAAATTGTTACTTTGGGAAAATGAACTGATCAAACTCCTAAGTAACTGTTCAACTGATTCCCAACTTAATTCACACCCCAGCTATCTCTTCTGACCTGTTACCCCCCTCTGCCCCTGTGCGAGCTGACACTGTCTTCCCTACTCTGAACCAGGTGTTTCCTTCCTGAATCTGGACCTGACATCTCTTTACCCCCAGCTCTTGACCTGACCTACAGGAGCTGCCTCCATTCCCTCCTGCAACTCTGGTCCCAAGGCCCCTTCACCCTGGAGGTTGACACACCTCCCACACTCTTTGGGCCTCCAATCCCTTTTTCTGGACTTGCTATCCCTTTCCTCACTGCTGGGCTCTCACTCCATGTAGAACCACCTCTCCTGTAACTGCTGTGGACTTAATAATTCTCGGTCTTCCCAGCTCCTGGCCCTCCACACCCTTTCTACATGACAAGAGAAGTGTTAGAATGGAATTATGGCTCTGCATTTCTGCTGGGTTCCTGATCGGAATCTGACAGGACATGTAATAAGAATTCATTTCAAAAACGTGTTTACAATGAGCTTGAACTGTGCAGCAACAAGCATGTTGGAACCAGTAACAAGAAGTATAATATGTAACAGTTGTCTGACAGTGTAAAACTGAAATTTGATGTGTTAAACTGTTTCATGTGAAGGTGTGTTTGCCACATCCATAAAACTGTTGTCATCTCTTCACATTATGTCTGATAAATATGAAAACTAAAGGACGTATTGACATAAGAAGTTGTGAACTGGAAGAGCAAACTAGTAAACTAGTTTGACTTCTGTTTCTGCATGTGAATTCTTTATTTTTACTAGGTGCAGATCCAGGGACTGACCTACGTGGGACAGGATTCCTTGGTCTGATGCACACCTTGTACATGGTGATGGATTTGCAGACTTTACCTTTGGCTCGTGATATTTACAAATTGTCACAGCATCCAATACAAGTTAGTCAAATCTACCAGTTTTAATTTGGTTGAAAATTTATCAGAAAGAGTCTGTTTTGGATAAGGCCACATAAATCTGTTCATTAATATTGAATTCTACTGAGTACACAGATTAAGTTTATTAAAATTGCAGTATTAAAATTGCAGGTGCATTGGAGTTTTGAAATGGTGTCCGAGGCTTTTTTTCCTTCTGAGAGGAAGCCTAATTGTAGAACATAAGTATCTATGATTTATTTCACATGTTAATGGATTGTTTCAGTATTTTTAAATGACACATCATTTTAAGGTTCTGAGAGTGTAACATGAATTCTGCTGTTTGCTTTCACTTTGACCATATTTTCTTTGTTGCAGAATTTCCCTTTCTGTCTAATGTCCATTAACATCACCAGAATCACAATCCAAGCTTTGAGGGAAGAATGTTTATCCAAGTAGGTGACGTAGAATAATCCCAGTTTGTTACTATCAAATGAGAGGGCAATTAGAAATTAAACATTGAAACAAGAAAATTGTTGGAAGTGATACATCTCTTCTTTTTACTTCCAAAAAATACCAGTGCCACTAAACAGTTCTCACCCTTGTGGCTGACAATTGTGTCGTCATCTGTCTTCGTGAAATTGCATTTTACAAAGTCTTCGATTGACTATTTATTCATATGGGGACAATGAATTGTGCTTGAAGAATTAAGAAAACTACAGTGAAAATATTTCATCTACTCTCTGCATTCAGTCCACCCGTTAGTAATGTGGTTCAGCAGACAACACACAGAAATGCAGTGGGGCAGTTGTCTCTGACCCATGAACATTAACAGGTGACAGAATATTTGGCTGCTGAAGTGGTCCCTGGCAGAGCTGGTGAGCCAGAAAACCAGGAGGTTTTTCTTTGTGCTTTCACGTGTTTTAACTGGTCAGTCTTGCAGATATTTCCTCACCAACCTGTTCAGAGATAGTATAACACACATCTGGAGCAGCTGGGACTTGAACTCACACCTAATGGCTGAAAGGTAGAGACACCACCACTACATCACAAAAGCACTTGATCATTCTTGCAGCTCCCTCTGCCCACCAGTCTTATCTGTTCTCCCTTCATATCTAGATGAAAGTGAGAACTGCAGGCGCTGGAAATTAGAGTCAAGTGTGTGGTTCTGGGAAAGCGCAACAGGTCAGGCAGCATCCAAAGAGCAGGAAAATCAACATTTCGGGCAGGGCTTTTGCCTGAAACGTCGATTTTCCTGCTCCCCATTTATATCTGCTCAGTCAGTGATTGAATAATTAACTCCATCCCCTTGCTTAACTACTTGCTATGTTAACAATGGGAACCAAGTTGTGATGGGAGAAAACGAAATATTTGGAACTATTACCTTTAAAGACCATTATTGTGATTCTTTTAAATTCTGGCTGAGTTTTAAGAGCTGTGTGTTTTGTGACAGAGAATGTAACCGAAGGCAGCAGGTGATTGGAGTCCTTAATGATTTCTATGTGGCTGCATTCCTGCATCTTTATCAGATATGGAAGACACAGCACAAAACCATCTCTGATTCAGGATTGGTTCTTAAAGGTGAGAAATTAAGTGCAAGATGTGCTTCTCTGAAATTCTTTTGACTTGTATTCAATAATGCGTTGTTAGTGGGTTGAGGGACTCCTTGGACTTATTCATAAGGTTGCCTGTTGAATGCCTAAAATATTGAAAGAAACACTTGAAAAGCTGCACCTAAATGTTTGATGAATTCAGAATGGGTCTCATAGCTGATGGTCTAAATGACATTAAAAGCACAAAATGTAAAACAGATTTGTGAAAGCCTGCAATAGAGAGATAAGGCTTCATACAAATTAGAAAAACATTGTTACCTAGTTTGCTCAGACAGTTGGCACTCAGATAGTCCCAGTCAAAATACAATGAGACTTTCTTTTTGTTCATGGGATGGGGGTGCTGCCGACTGGGCCAGCATTTATGACTATCCTTTTCTGCTGTTTCAACTGGGTGGCTTGTGAGGACCATTTCACATAGCAGTGCACTGTCAACGACATTCTTGTGGATCTGGACTCAAACTCAGCAAGGACGATGGATATCCTTCCCGAAAAGACATTTGTGAATTTACAAGAATCAATAAACCATTTGGCAAGTTATTAATTCCAAATTTTAATTATAGAGTCATAGAGAAGTATCAAAACAGACCCTTCGGTCATGCTCACCAGATATCCTAAAATAATATAGTCCCAGGTGCCAGCATTTAGAGTCACAGAGATGTCCAGCATGGAAACAGACCCTTCGGTCCAACCCGTCCATGCCGATCAGATATCCCAACCCAATCTAGTCCCACTTGCCAGCACCTGGCCCATATCCCTCCAAACCCTTCCTATTCATATACCCATCCAAATGCCTTTTAATTGTACCAGCCTCCACCACTTTCTCTGTCAGCTTATTCCATACCCGCACCACCCTCTGTGTGAAAACGTTGCCAGTTAGGTCTCTTTTATATCTTTCCCCTCTCACCCTAAACCTATATCCCTTATTTTGGACTCCACAACCCCAAGGAAAAGATCTTGTCTGTTTACCCTATCCATGTCCCTCGTGATTCTGTAAACCACTGGAAGGTCACCCCTCAGTCTTTGATGCTTCAGGGAAAATAGCCCCAATGTAGTTAGCCTTTCCCTGTCGCTCAAACCTTCCAACCCTGTCAACATCCTTGTAAATCTTTTCTGAAGCCTTTCAAGTTTTACAACGTCCTTCCACAGTATTGACACAGTATTTCAAAAGTGATCTAACCAATGTACTGTACAGCTGCAACATGGCCTCTCAACTCTTATACTCAGTGCCCTGACCAATAAAGGCAAGCATGTTAAACACCTTTTCACTATCGTGTCAACCTGTGACTCCACTTGGATGGAACTATAAACCTGCACTCCAACATCTCTTTGTTCAGCAATATTCCCCAGGATCTACCTACTAATTGTATAAGTTCTGCCCTGATTTGCTTATCCAAAATGCAGCACCTCACATTTATCTAAGTTAAACTCCATCTGCCACTTCTCAGTCCATTGGCCCATCTGATCAGGATCATGTTGTACTCTGAGGTAACCTTCTTCGTTGTCCACTACACCTCCAAATTTGGTGTCATCTGCAGATTTGCTAACCATACCTCCTATGTTCATATCCACATCAGTTATATTATTGAGGATTGATTAAGGTTTCACCTTCTGCTATGGTGGGGTTCAAACCAGAACATTAGACTGGATTGCTGGATTATGAGTTCAATTACAGTTTTTTTATTGCAAAAGATATACTTTATTCATTAAAAAAATCTTCATCTGCATTCACTGGGCAGTTCCATATAGTCTTTGCGTATCAAGAGAAACAAACATTCCAATTTGACAAAAGCCAAAGGTATTTCTTTCTTATGCAGGACACTGTTTACACACACTGAGGCAATGAGAAGGTCTGATAACTGAACAGGCACTCATTATCCTTCAGCAAAAAGACCTTATATAGTGGTCTCTCCCCACTGTGCTTTGGCAGCAGCTGCCCAAGCATTAGTGCCTCCCTCAGCATGTATTCCTGGACATTGGAATCTACCAGTCTGTGACACTCGTTTGAGTTCAGCTCATTACAGTGGAAGATCAACATGTTTCGGACAGACCAAAGAGCGTCTTTCACTGAGTTGATAATCCTCTAGGCTCAGATGATGTTTGTCTCAATGTGCGTCCCAGGGGACAACCTGTAGAGCAAAGAGTCCTACGTTACGGAGCAGCTCGGTCCAAACCTCGACCAAAACCACTGCATTTCTCTCCAGACCTTCTTTGCAAAGGAGCATTCCAGAGCAATGAGTGGCACTCTCCTCACTAGTGCAATCACTTTGAGGGCAGTGTGTGGTGGTGCACAGAGACCCAAGTGTATATAAAGGATCTGATGGGGAGTGCCAGCTACATCTTGATGTTCATGGGAAAGTTCTGGCGATGTGGCATTCTGCCAAATAATTATGACAGTCTGCTCAGGGAACCATGTTACAGGATTCACCCACTCCTTTTGCTGTAGGGACTCGAGGCTGCTATGTGCTGACCACTGCCTGATGGTCTTGTGGTCAAAGATGTTTTTCTTTACAATCACAATACCGCTACACCATTGCCTCCCTTGAAGTGGAACTGAAAATAGTAGATATCATCAACGCAATATGTCTGAAATTCCATTTCACCTTGTACTTCAAAAGACTGGTTCAAACATTTTTCCTATTTCCCCGCAGGAGTTGAAATGTTTGCCAAAAAAAACCCAAAACAGCTCCTGAAAAGGTTGGAAACATACTTGATGGAACGTCAGAATGGAACAGTCTTGTCGGCAGACAAGGTGTCCTCAACTTCAAACCACACTCAGACTGGGATGAGATCAAAATCAGCATCTAACATAAACACCAAAGAAATGAATTTTATGGGTGTGTGTGAGCTGGAGCCAGAACCTGAGGGTGAGGTGCGGCTAATCTAAATCTGTTGTGAGTGATGAAATGTGAGAAAGATAATCAACGTCACCTTGTAGCAGGGATGTGACACTTGATTGTTTCACCATTCTGGCATGCAGTACACAAATACTGGACATTATATGTTGCCGTAAACCCCACACAACAAAAATAGAACTCTTGCTTTCCTGACAAACAGTGGCTTGCAAATGTGTAAGTGTTGTAGGCGTGTCATACTCGCTCAAAAGATATTCAGCACGACTTGAACTTGAGTGCTGTTTCCAGAAAATGCTAGAACACAGATGCTTTCTGCTTCCTTTTGAACACAATAGTGCCAGACTCTTGGCAGGAATGCAGTCCCTACTCAGGAGAGGAGAATGTCTTTGTTTCTTTCAATAGAGGTGCCGCCTGTGCTCGACATAGTTTGTACTGTACATTCAAAGAAATGCAAATTAGCTTTATTTCTGAGTTTGTGTTGTGAGTAACAAAGAAAGAGTTTAAAGATTTGATTCCACTCTGATGTTACTCATATTAAGGCGAGGCAGTTAAAGGACTTGGGCTGAATGAAGAAATGTTTCTTTCAGGATGGTTCTGTCTCTGCCTGACTTAAACTTAACCGTGAAAGCTGGTTGACTTATATATGAGATATATAAATTTATCAAAACGTGATTTTTGTTAGCACTACATGATTTGACAGTACCTAATCCCATTCTCTGTTACCCTTCTGCACTACCAGTTTTGATCATAAGCTATAGGCCATTTGAGCAAGCAAAAAATCTCTTCCAACTTTGGAAAGTGTTAAAGTTCATAATAAAGTACTGGATAAAAGCAAATTACTGCGGATGCTGGAATCTGAAACCAAAAGAGAAAATGCTGGAAAATCTCAGCATGTCTGGCAGCATCAGTAAGGAGAGAAAAGAGCTGACGTTTCGAGTCTAACTGACCTCGAAACATCAGCTCTTTTCTCTCCTTACAGATGCTGCCAGACCTGCTGAGATTTTCCAGCATTTCCTCTTTCGGTTTATAATAAAGTAAATATCCAATTATTAGTTGCTGGTGACATGCTCATTACATTTAAATAAATAGTCCTTCATGTATCCCAGTCTTTTAGCTTTTGGTATCATTGTATTTTATACCTTCATGTTCTTTTGAAAAGATGCTCCAAGGTATCCACCTGGCCAAGGTGGCTTGTATTCATTTGTAACTATTGGTCTTATCAGGATGTAGTTACCCCTCCTTCAATTCGCCTTACTGATTGCAAAATAAGTGATGTCAGGTCTTCCCATCTTGAATCAAACAATTGTCAAATTATTCGTCAATTTTTTGTGGCAGTAAAATTGGGCCTGCCAAAAACCTTTATTTTGGGTTCATTGTATTCTTTGTGTTAATTTTTTATTCTAAATTGGACTGTTTCGCTCTCAAGATCTCTGTGAACAATTGCTAAAAGGCATGAAACATTTCTATTTTCACAGATCTTTGTTTCTGGGTGAAATTAAATTTTAGTTATCCCTTACTTTACCTTTTCAGTATATGATTAGCCTCAATGATTATTAATTGCATTAGTAATTAGTTTATCCTATCAGTGTCAGTCACTTGTGTGTACCATTTTGTTGAAACTGTGGGCAGTTTGGAGCAGTTAAGGATCTGCTGTTTTTGCCAATATTTTGAGAAGAAAAGAATTTTGAACTTACTTTCTAAGAGGAAGCCATTTGGGAGGCTATCGGCAAGAGCAACTCACCTTATGCACTTTTTTTTGTTCACTCGTGGGACATGGGTGTCACTGGCTGGCCAGCATTTATTGCCCATTCCTAGTTGCTTTTGAGAAGTTGGTGGTGAGTTGTTGCCACCCACATGTTGTATGCTGATTTATAATGTCCTTTGGGAGGCAGTTTCAAAATTTCGACCCAGCAAGAATGAAGGAATGTCAATGTATTTCTAAGTCAGGATGGTGAGTAGCTTGGAGAGGAACTTAAAGGTGGTGGACTCCCCGTGTATCTTTGGTCATGGATTTGGAAGATGTTGTTGAAGTATCTTTGGTGAATTTCTACAGTGCATCTTCTGGATAGTATACACTACTGTCGCTGAGCGTTGGTGGTGCAGTGAATGTTTTGTGGATGTGGTGCCAATTAAGAGGGCTTTTTTGGCCTGGATGATGTCAAACTAGGTGTTGTTTGAGCTGCACCCATCCAGGCAGGTGGTGAATGTCCCATCTCTCCCCTGATTTGTGCTTTGTAGGTGGCGGACAGGCTTTGGGGAGTCAGGAGGTGAGTTATCGCTCCTTATTTCCCTTGTAGCCCTGGAGATGTTTTGTCTTCATGTACTAATCCAATCCTGTTCCAAAGGCTTTGATTATATCTATTCCCATCATACACTCAGGCATTTCAGATTTACACACCTAACCATTTGCTGCTCAATTTGTTTTGCTGTTACTACTTTAAATCATGTCCTCGTGTTCTTGATCCTTCCACCAAAAGTAATATGATTCTATCTACACCCTCATCAAATCTCCTCGTGATTTTGTCCAGAGCCCTAACTTGTCCAGTTGATCCCTGTAACTGAAGTTCCTCACCCCAGCAACCATTTTCACAGATCCTTTCTACATCCTCCTAACTTCATTCATACCTTTCCGAAACGATGTTGCCCAAAATTGTATATTATAATATTCCAGCTGAGACCAAACCAGTTTTGTTTTTTTTTGCATTGAATAATTGCATTGCTTTTGTTCTCTATTCCATTATATGCAAAGCTCAGTTTATTTTGAAACATCCAGACTCATTGAGCAGCACATTTACAACTACTTCCTTTCTCCCCAACCCTCACCCTACCCAACAACTGGAAAACTGCCCTAAATAACACTTTTAATTCAAGCATTCAAACAGGTAATGTTGACAATCAGCAACATCTGGCTGTGTTAATCTCTAGCAAGATGCCTTTGCACACTTAGATGTTCCCAAGATAAGTTTTTTTTGTCCAACTGCTGTTCAGCTGTCTGAAATTACTTGAATGGGATGTGTCCTTATGAGGTAAATGTGCATTCCATGCGAGCTGAAGAAAATCTGCTTGTGGACCTTTTCATTGGTTGGCAGACTTTTTCTAATATATGGCGACAACCATGTGATCAAAAATAACATTTTTTAAAGAATTTATAAAATGTGATGGTCACTGGGTGACATGTTCAGGGACATTCAGCTGCACTGTGTCTGGAGAAAGAATATGGAGCATTACAATAGGAAATTCAGGGGCTGCTAGGTATGGAATTGTCACCAGCAGAGTGAAGCAAGGAATTCATAGCAGTTCATAATAATCCTATTTGGTGAGAAATTGTTCACAGAAGGTTCAGAGTAGTTGGGACAACATCACTTTTGAGAGAGATTTTGTTTTGCATCCAATCTTTAATTATTTTATCTGTCTTCAGACAGGTCCGGATCTGAGGTGAGATGAAGACACTTCAATGTTGTGGAGTTGAGGGCTTGGTCAATTTAGTGATTGAAATAGATTTAATATTTGAACACATTTGCACGTGAATCCAAAGGCCCTTTCCAACTCTGAATGTACTGTAATAATTGTGCAGAAACAAGGTGTGTACTGAGAATCTATGAAAATCTCTTAAATCCTTTTCATTAATCTCTGGGCTGTTGAAGTGATTGTAGGTAATGTGATGTAGTTTCAAAACTTTGACTTTTTATTGACAGGTCTCAATTATTATATAGTTTTCTTTGCACAAAGTCGCGGGTTAATTGATGTTTATCATAATCAGGATTTTACTAACGAGCACTGTGATTGGCTGTATTGAAGATGTAATGTTAACACTGTTCTTGGATGTTATGGTAATATAGCACTAAACATCTTTATTTTTGCATCCATTAAATTTTATGTTTTTAAAATAAATAAATGAATCTGCAGCTATTAACTGTTTCAGTATCATCATTATGGGCGGCACAGTAGCTCAGTGGTTAGCACTGCTGCCTTATAGGACCAGGGTCTCAGGTTCGATTCTAGCCTCAGGTGACTGTGTGGAGTTCGTACATTCCCCCCATGTCTGCGTGGGTTTCCTCCCCCAATCCAAAGACCTGCAGGTCAGGTGAATTGGCCATGCTAAATTGCCCATAATGTTCAGTGCATTAGCCAGAGAGAAATGGATCTGTGTGGGTTACTCTTCGGAGGGTCGGTGTGGACAGTTTGGGCCGAAGGGCCTGTTTCCACACTGTAGGAAATCTAATCTAATCTAAACAAATAGAAGAGGTTGCAAGTTTGGCATTTTTGAAACACTCTCCTCTATTTATAATTTCAGCTATTTTAATAATTATGTTAAAGCTCAGGAAAAAATGTGAAGGCTCGGTTTGGTAACACAACCAAAATCTTACTGAAAATTAAATTATGCAATTTATATTTGAATTTTTCAGCGCTAGTTCTAGTATCACTAATACTTGTTACCTAGGTTGCTGAACTGACATATTCAACTGTCACATGTTTTAATATTGTTTGAGGAAATATAAAAAATAGGAGCAGGCGTGAGTCATTCAACCCCTTGAACCTGCACTACCATTCATTATGATCAAGAACAAAATATCAAAGCGCAGCAGGTCAGGCAGCATCCAAGGAACAGGAGAATCGACGTTTCGGGCATAAGCCCTTCTTCAGGAATGAGGAAAGTGTGTCCAGCAGGCTAAGATAAAAGGTAGGGAGGAGGGACTTGGGGGAGGGGCGTTGGAAATGCAATAGGTGGAAGGAGGTCAAGGTGAGGGTGATCGGCCGGAGTGGGGTGGGGGCAGAGAGGTCAGGAAGAAGATTGCAGGTTAGGAAGGCGGTGCTGAGTTCGAGGGATTTGACTGAGACAAGGTGAGGGGAGGGAAATGAGGAAACTGGAGAAATCTGAGTTCATCCCTTGTGGTTGGAGGGTTCCTAGGCGGAAGATGAGGCGCTCTTCCTCCAACCGTCGTGTTGCTATGGTCTGGCGATGGAGGAGTCCAAGGACCTGCATGTCCTTGGTGGAATGGGAGGGGGAGTTGAAGTGTTGAGCCACGGGGTGGTTGGGTTGGTTGGTCCGGGTGTCCCAGAGGTGTTCTCTGAAACGTTCTGCAAGTAGGCGGTCTGTCTCCCCAATATAGTGGAGGCCACATCGTGTGCAGCGGATGCAATAGATGATGTGTGTGGAGGTGCAGGTGAATTTGTGGCGGATATGGAAGTATCCCTTGGGGCCTTGGAGGGAAGTAAGGGGGGAGGTGTGGGCGCAAGTTTTGCATTTCTTGCGGTTGCAGGCGAAGGTGCCGGGAGTGGAGGTTGGGTTGGTGGGGGGGGTGTGGGCCTGACAAGGGAGTCACGGAGGGAGTGGTCTTTTCGGAACGCTGATAGGGGAGGGGAGGGAAATATATCCCTGGTGGTGGGGTCTGTTTGGAGGTGGCGGAAATGATGGCGGATGATACGCTGTACATGGAGGTTGGTGGGGTGGCAGGTGAGGACCAGTGGGATTCTGTCCTGGTGACGGTTGGAGGGCCGGGGCTCAAGGGCGGAGGAGCGGGAAGTGGAGGAGATGTGGTGGAGGGCATCGTCGACCACGTCTAGGGAGAATTTCTCCACATTTCTCTTCCCCCCACCTTGTCTCAGTCAAATCCCTCGAACTCAGCACGGCTTTCCTAACCTGCAATCTTCTTCCTGACCTCTCCACCCCCACCCCACTCCGGCCGATCACCCTCACCTTGACCTCCTTCCACCTATCGCATTTCCAACGCCCCTCCCCCAAGTCCCTCCTCCCTATCTTTTAACTTAGCCTGCTGGACACACTTTCCTCATTCCTGAAGAAGGGCTTATGCCCGAAACGTCGATTCTCCTGTTCCTTGGATGCTGTCTGACCTGCTGCGCTTTTCCAGCAACACATTTTCAGCTCTGATCTCCAGCATCTGCAGTTCTCACTTTCTCCAACAAAATGTCAAAGCCAATTGTGGTAGTAAAGAAAGCAGCAATCATGGAATTTTTTTCGAAAATAGAATCAGGGAATCTCTACAGTGTGAAAGCAGGCCACTCAGCCTATCGAGTCTTCACTGGCCCACTAAAGACCATTCCACCCAGACCGAACCCCATCCATGTAACCCCGCATTTCACATGGCTAATTCATCTAGCTTGCACATTGCTATGGCCAATCCACCAAACCGGCACATCTTTGGATTTTCCAATGAAACCGGACCACCTGGAGAACACGCACACAGATACGAGGAGAAAGCAAGGGCTGCAGATGCTGGAGTTCACAGTCAAAAAGTGTGTTGCTGGAAAAGCACAGCCAGTCAGGCAGCATCAGAGGAGCAGAAGAGTCAACGTTTAAAGCACAAGTTCTTCATCAGCTCTTCAACATTTCTGATGAAGAGTTTCTGCTTGAAACATCGACTCTCCTGCTCCTCGGATGCTGCCTGACTAACTGTGCTTTTCCAGCACCACACTTTTTGATGCTCACAGATACAGGAAGAATGTACAAACTTCACACAGACAGTTGCACGAGGCTGGAATTGAACCTAGGTTCCTGGCGCTGTGAGGCAGCACTAATAACCACTGAACTACTATGCTGTGAATGTGAGAAACCCATGGGATTGACAGCATTTTGGGATGGACAGTTTGACCTTGCTTTGGATTTGGATGGAGGGTACAGAGAATAAAAATGCTTGACACCCTCAACTGTTGAGTTTTAACATCATGACAGCTGAAAACTGTTCTCCTCTTCTCATTCTGTAACCACTTACAGGTCTACTGGACCCAATGACATTTGTTTTAACACTTATGCCTTATAACATCACTTTTGATAATAATCATCATTCCAGACCTTTTTCAGATTGCACCCTTTTGTTCTTTCCCTATTCTTGGTCCCCACACCATTCAGCAATCCTCCCTTTTCCTTGACATGATCCTTGTTTCACAGTTTCAGGATGTTACTTGTACCCTCCAGTTCTGATTAAGGGACGTGAATCTGAAATCTTACCTCTTTTCCGCTCTCCACAGGAGGTCTCTGACTTGCTCAGCGTTTTGTTTTCATTTCATATCTTCATTTCGACAGTATTTGGCTTTTGTTTCATGGATTCTTTATTGTGACCTGGACAACTTGATGCATATAATATCATTGACTTGCCAACAAAACAAATTTGAAAGGTGACAGCCAGTACCCTTGAGTGCATCTCACAAGCAGTTTTTTGACCAATATATTATGTTTCTTCTGATACTGAGGTTAACCAAATTTGATTGCCTGAAATCTTTTTTCATGTTTCCACAACAATTCTCCATGATTCAGTTTGAGTGCTTTACTTAATGAATTGGTTAGGTTCTGTGCCTTTCCATTAATTTTTCATCCAGAAAGCACAAATCTGGTCAAGATATTGCCATAATTTTGAATGTGAAAACTGTGGTTTTGGGTGAATTTTAATTCTGTGTCAAAAAGATTAGATGCCCTACAAAATGGAAACAGGCCATTCGGCCCAACAAGTCTACATTGGCCCTCCGAAGAGTAAACCACCCAGACCCATTCCCCTACATACACACCTAACACTATGGGCAATTTAGCATGGTCAATTCACCTGACCCACACATCTTTGGACTGTGGGAGGAAACCCACGCAGACATGGGGAGAATGTATGAACTCCACACAGTCACCCAAGGCTAGAATCGAACCTAGGACGCTGGTGCTATGAGGCAATAGTGCTAACCACTGAGCCACCATACCACTATTACTAGATGACCCTACTATTTCATGTGAGGGAGAATCCTTCAATTGCCAATTTTGACAACCCATTAGAGACAACTTCACTTCAATGATTTGCTTGTTGATTTAGCTCTCCAGGTAAACGAGTGACATCTCTCTACTGCCAACATGATCAGTGCACTACTGTGAGGCACTCCTGCTTCAATCAATTCACACGATGAAAAATCTTCAGATGTTCCATGAACCTGTTAAATTTGGCAATCTACAATTTTTTTTCTTCTTACAAAGGATATTTCTTTATGTATTTGAGAACAGTAACCTGGTGCCATGTAATTAAAACAGCTGAAAATGTACATACTGCTAAAGTAAAAATTGAACTCAATTCTGGTTACATCAGCAGAAAACTGGACACCCTTGTTCAAGGTAACTGAAAATAATTTTAGGTTATAGTCCAACAGGTTTCTTTGGAAGCACTAGCTTTCGGAGCTCTGCTCCTTCATCAGGCACAACCACCTGATGTGTGATTTTTAATTTTGTACACCCCAGTCCAACTCCGGCATCTCCAAATCATGAAAATAATTTAACTTTTTAAATGGTTGTTTGAATTGGCAGATATTCAGTCTCTACAATATTTGACTTTTATTTCATGGATCCTTCATTGTGACCTGTGCAAATTGATGCTCATACCACCATCTAATAGCCTGCAGAACAACTCTGAATGTGTCAACACAGCCAGTACCCTTGCATGCATCTCATGAAAAAATCTTTGACCGGTACATTATATTTCTTCCAACGCTGAGGGTAATCAAATTAGGTTTCCTGAAACCTTTCCAAATCTTTAATGGTGTCATTGTCTTTGAAAATGGAACTTTTTTTGACGTGAAAAGCTTCTAAAACCAAAAAAAACTTCAGTAACCATTACACTTGTACACTAAGGAGAGATGATGGCCTCGTGCTCTTTTCCAGAGACCAAGGTAGTGTTCTGGGGACCTGGGTTTGAATCCCACCAAAGCAGCTAGTGCGGTTTAAATTCAATAAAAATCTGAAGTTAAGAATCTAATAATGCCATCTAATAATGACCATGAATCTGTTGCCAATTGTTGGCAAAACCCATGCGGTTCACTTGTGTCCTTTATGGAAGGAAACTGCTGTCCTTAACTGATCTGGCCTACATGTGACTCCAGACCCACAGCAACCCACTCTTAATTAAGAATGGCCAAGAAATGCTGGCCTTGCGAGCAACATCCTATGAATGAAGTAAACATAGTGGAATCTGAATTTTTGATTCGACTTCAGTCTGTTTTATGAACAGACAAATGGGAAAACGTTTTCATCTAAAAGTTTTCCCTGAGTCTCTCACTGTATTCAGGAGGCTGATAAATGTCCCCATCTTCAATGATGGAAGAGCCAATATATCAGTGCAAAAGATAAAGCTGAAGCATTTGCAGCAATCTTCAGCCAGAACTGCCCAATGGATGATCCATCTTGGTCTCCAGCATCACAGATACCAGTCTTCAGCCAGTTCAATTCATGCCACATGATATCAAGTAATAGTTGGAGGCAATGGAAAGGCCAAGGACCCTGTCAATATTCTGCCAGTAGCACTGAAGACTTGTGCTCCAGAGCTCCCTGAGCCAAGCTCTTCCAACAGCTACAACATTGGCATCTACCGGATAATGTGGAATATTTCCCCAGATATGTCCTGTACACCAAAAAAGGACAAATCCAACCTGGCCAAGTACGGCTCCATCAGTCAAGTGTCAATTATAAATAAATGGTGTCATCAACAATACTGTCAAGCATTCTTGTTTTGAATACTCTACTCATTGATGCTCAGTATGGGTTCCACCAGGGCCACACCCTCCTGACCTCAGTCCAGTCTTCGTTCAAACAAGGACAAAAGAGCTCAATTCCAGAGCTGAGGTGACAGTGACAGCTGTTGATATCAAGATTGCATTTGACTAGTATGGTGTCAAGGAGCCCAAGCAAAACGAATCACTGGGTATCGGGGGCAAACTCTCCACTGGTTGGAGTCATACACGCCAGATCAGACGATTGTCGTTATTAGTGGTCAGTCATCTCAGCTCCAGGACATCTGTACAGGGTTCCTCAGGATAGTGTCTTGAACTTGCCAAGGCTCTTGAACAGCATTCTCCAAACCCAAAGCTTTGACTTCTAAGAAGAACAAGGATCACAGACAAATGTGAAAAACACCATACAGAAGTTTTCCCCAAGTCTCCTAATATATTGAGGAGACTCACTAATATCCAATCTTAAATGATGGAAGAGTCCAACACATTAGTGCAAAAGATAAAGGGCCAACCATCTTCAATTGGTTCCTCAATGAACTTTCCTCCATCATAAGGTCAGAGGTGAGGATGTTGGTCGATGATTGCACAATTTTCAGCACCATTTGCGGCTCCTCAGATACTGAAGGAGTCCGTGTTCAAATGCAACAGGCTTGGTCTAACAAGTGGCAAGTAACATTCCCCACCCATACCCATGTCAGCAATGACTGTCTCCAACAAGAGACCATTAAACCACCACCTTTCGACATTCACTGGCTTTACCATCACTGAATCCCCTACTGGCATCCTGGCGATTTCCATTGACCAGAAACAAAACTGGATTCACCACATAAACACAGTAGCTGCAAGAGCACATCAGAGGCAAGGAATGCTACAGCAAGTAACTCATCTCCTGACTCCTGGGGGATATCATAGCAATGACAGAAACATGGCTCAGGGATGGACAGGACTGGCAGCTTCATGTTCCAGGATACAAATGCGACAAGAAGGATAGATAGGGAGGCAAGAGAGGAGGGAAGTGGCGTTTTTGATAAGGGATAATATTACAGCTGTACTGAGGGAAGATATTCCCGGAAATATATCGAGGGAAGTTATTTGGATGGAACTGAGAAACAAGGAAGGGATGATCACCTTATTGGGATTGTATTATCGACTCCCTAGTAGTCAGTGGGAAATTGAGAAACAAATTTGTAAAGTGATCTCAGTTATCTGTAAGAATAATAAGGTGGTTCGGGTAGGGGATTTTAACTTTCCAAACATAAACTGGGACTGCCATAGTGTTAAGGGTTTAGATGGAGAGGAATTTGTTAAGAGTGTTGAAGAAAACTTTCTGATTCAGTATGCGGATGTATCGACGAGAGAAGGTGCAAAACTTGACATACTCTTGGGAAATAAGGCAGGGCAGGTGATTGAAGTGTCAGTGTGGGAGCACTTTGGGGCCAGCGACCATAATTCTATTAGTTTTAAAATAGTGATGGAAAAGGATAGACTGGATCTAAAAGTTGAAGTTCTAAATTGGAAAAAGGCCAATTTTGACGGTATTAGGGAAGAACTTTCAAAAGCTGATTGGGGCAGATGTTCGCTGATAAAAGGATGGCTGAAAAATGGGAAGCCTTCAGAAATGAGATAATAGGAGTCCAGAAACAGTATATTCCTGTTTGGGTGAAAGGAAAGGCTGGGAGGGAAAAGGGAGTGCGAGATGACTGAAGAAATTGAGGGGTTGGTTTAAAAAAAAGGAAGCGTATATCAAGTATCGACAGGATAGATTGAATGAATCCTTAGAAGGGTATAGTGGGAGTACACCTAAGAGGGAAATCAGGAGGGCAAAAAGACATGAAATAACTTTGGCAAAGTAGAGTTAAGGAGAATCCAAAGAATTTTTACAAATGCATGAAGGACAAAAAAGTAACTAGGGAGAGAATAGGGCCCCTCAGAGATCAGCAAACCGACCTTTGTATGGAGCCGCAGGAGATGGGGAGAGACTAAACAAGTATTTTGCATCAGTATTTACTGTGGAAAAGGACATGGAAGATATAGAATGTGGGGAAATAGATGGTGACATTTGAAAAATATCCATATTACAGAGGAGGAAGTGCTGGATGCCTTGAAACACATAAAAGTGGGTAAATCCCCAGGACCTGATCAGGTGTACCCTAGAACTCTGTGGGAAACTCGGGCAGTGATTGCTGGGCCTCTTGCTGAGATATTTGTATCATCGATAGTCACAGGTGAGGTGCCGGATGACTGGGAGTTGGCTAACATGGTGCCACTGCTGAAGAAAGGTGGTAAGGTCAAACCAGGGAACGATAGACCAGTGAGCCTGACGCGTCAGAGCCTGAGGGGTGACCTCATAGAGGTTTATAAAATCATGAGGGGCATGGACAGGATAAATAGACAAAGTCTTTTCCCTAGGGTTGGGGAGTCCAGAACGAGAAGGCATAGGTTTAGGGTGAGAGGGGAAACATATAAAAAACACCTAAGGGTCAACGTTTTCACACAGAGGGTAGTACATGCATGGAATGAACTGCCAAGGGAAGTGGTGGAAGCTAGTACAATTGTTTTAAAAGGCATCTAGATGGGTATATGAATAGGAAGATTCATCCATCCATCCACAAACTCCATCAACAAACACATCGACCTGGACCCAATATACCAACCACTACAGCGGACGGCTGAAACTGACAACCGGAAGCGGCAGGGACAGACCACTATAAACACCGGAGGAAACATCAAAGAAGCGCTTCGCAGGAGTCTCCCAACCACAACGACGAGCACCCGAGCTACAAATCTTCGCACAAACTTTGAATGAATAGGAAGAGTTTGGAGGGATATGGCCGGATACTAGTTTGGGTTGGGATATTTGTTTGCCATGGACAAGTTCAACCAAATGGTCCATTTCTGTGCTGTACATCTCTATGACCTCACATTTATCTAAATTAAACTCCATCTGCCACTCCTCGTCCCATTGGCCTATTTGATGAAGACCCCTGTTGTACTCTGAGATAACCTTTTTCACTGTCCACTACATCTCCAGTTTTGGTGATCTGCAAACTTATGAACTATACCTATGTTCACATTGTCTTTCCATGTTTTTTATCCCGTGGTGCTGGGACCTGTGTAATCCCAGATTAATGGCCAACTCTGACTATGAGGTCAGAGGCTTCAGCGTTGGCTGTGGAGGAGGCAGGAGCCTGGCAATTGATGACAGACAGCAGCATCTGGAAGAGCGTTGGAGGAGCAACAGGATGTATGGGATCCAGCTTGGATGCTGCAGTTGCAGGAGTGGTGGCAACGGCAGAGACGGGCCTGCAATCGAGACCCTGGAGCCTGTCATGGAGACTCTATAGCTATAAATTCTGTGCCTTACAACTGTGTCCTCCACAACTACCTGATGAAGGAGCGGCACTCCAAAAGCTGGTGTGCTTCCAATTAAACCTGTTGGACTATAACTTGGTGTTGTGTGATTTTTAACTAAAGATCATTGGTCTTGATCTTTTCAGAGAGATTTATGCTCCAGTTGAATTTTCCTCAGCACTGGTGTGAGCGTTCCCAAAAGGTCCACACTTTCTCAGAAAACTCAAATAAAATTTGTATACTACATGACTGCACCATTCTCGATTGTATTTAGTATACACTTTATTTTCACTGTATATTCATTCCTGTTCACAGTATTTGCCTCATGTACATCTGCAACCTTTTTTTTCCTCTGTCCTACCCACGTCTCCTCTATTTTCCCTCTCTCTTCTCTCACCTCTCCCTCTTTTCTCTCACCTTCCCCTTTTGCTGTCTTCCCTCACCTGACCCTCTCTCTTTCTACGCCATCCCCCTCTTTCTTTCTTGACCCAACACCTCTGCCCTGCTTCCCACTCCTTCTCTTGCTCCCTCCATCTATCTCATGCCCCCACCTCCACTCCCCATGTCTCTTGCTTCACCTCTCCGGACTCTTGCCTCATCATCCTCTTCCCCCACCACTCCTCCCTTCTTCTCCCCAACTTTCTGGCTCAATCTTTCCTCTTCCCCCTCCTCCCCTCTCCCTCCACCTTGCTCTCCTCCCTCCTTGCCCCCACCTTCCTGCCTCCCCTCCACTTCCCTCTTCCCCATCCTCCCTCCCACCCTCCCCAAACCCCTCACCTGTCCCCTCACATTTCCCCCTCTCCTCCCCACCCCATTTCCTCCCTCTTGCATTTCCTCCCCCTCAGCCCTTTCCTTTTGCCCCATCTCCCTTCACCTCCCCATCCCTGAAATTCCCCCTCCCCCTATTCCATCCCCCTCCGTCCCTTCCCCCTACGTCCCTTCCCCCTCCCCCCATCTTCCCCCACCCCCATCTTCCCCCTCCCCTCCCCCATCTTCCCCTCCCCCCATCTCCCCCCTCCCCTCCCCCCATCTTACCCCTCCCCTCCCCCATCTTCCCCCTCCCCTCCCTCATCTTCCCTCTCCCCTCCCTCATCTTCCCCTCCCCCCCTCATCTTCCCCTCCCCCCTCATCTTCCCCTTCCCCCCCTCATCTTCCCCCTTCCCCCCTCATCTCCCCCCTCCCTCATCTTCCCCCTCCCCGCATCTTCCCCCTCCCTCCACCCCCATCTTCCCCCTCCCCCCATCTTCCCCTTCCCCCCATCTTCCCCCTCCCCCCTCTTCCCCTCCCCCCCTCACCTTCCCCTTCCCCCCCTCATCCTCCCCCTTCCCCCCCCTCATCCTCCCCCTCCCCCCATCTTCCCCCTCCCCCCCCCTCATCTTCCCCCTCCCCCCCCTCATCTTCCCCCTCCCCCCACCCCCACCTTCCCCCTCCCCCCACCCCCACCTTCCCCCTCCCCCCACCCCCACCTACCCCCTCCCCCACCTTCCCCCTCCCCCTCCCCCCATCATCCCCCCTCCCCCCATCTTCCCCTCTCCCCGTCCCCCCATCTTTCCCCCCCCTCCCCCTCCCCCCCATCTTCCCCCTTCCCCCTCCTTCCCCCTCCCCCCATCTTCCCCCTCCCCCCCATCTTCCCACCCCCCCCATCTTTCCCCATCTTTCCCCGTCCCCCCATCTTCCCCCCCCTCCCCCTTCCCCCCCATCTTCCCCCTTCCCCCTCCTTCCCCCCTCCCCCATCTTTCCCCTCCCCCAATCTTCCCCCTCCCCCACACAATCTTCCCACCCCCCCATCTTCCCCATCTTTCCCCTCCCCCCATCTTTACCTCCCCCCCATCTTCCCCCCCTATCTTCTCCCCCCCCCCATCTTCCCCCCCCCCATCTTCTCCCCATCTTCCCCCCCCAATCTTCCCCCCCCCGCATCTTCCTTCCCCCCCTATCTTCCCCCCCCCATCTTCTCCCCCCCTCCCATCTTTCCCCCCCCCATCCCCCCATCTTCCCCCCCTCCCATCTTCCCCCCCTTCCCCCCCATTCCCCCCATCTTTCCCCCCCCCATCTTTCCCCCCCCCAATCTTTCCCCCCCAACCACCCCCCATCTTTCCCCCCCATCTCACCCCCATCTTTCCCCCCCATCTCCCCCCCCCCCATCTTTCCCCCTCCATCTCCCCCCCCTTCCCCCCCCCACTATCCCCCCCATCACTCCCCCCCCCATCATCTCTTCCCCCCCCCAACTCCCCCCCTTTCTTCTCCCCCCCTTTCTTCTCCCCCCCCATCTTCTCCCCCCCATCATCTCCCCCCCCATCTTCTCTCCCCCCCCCATCTTCTCCCCCATCTTCTCCCCCCCAATCTTCTCCCCCCCCAACTCACCCCCCCATCTTCTCCCCCCCCATCTTCCCCCAACTCCCCCCCCATCATCCTCTCCCCCCCCATCTTCTCTACCCCCCCATCTTCTCTCCCCCCCATCTTCTCCCCCCCCCAATCTTCTCCCCCCCCATCTTCTCCCCCCACCATCTACCCCCTCTCCCACCCCCATCTTCCCCCTCCCCCCCATCTTCCCCCCTCCCCCCATCTTCTTCCCCCCCCATCTTCTCCCCCCCCCAATCTTCTCCCCCCCATCTTCACTCCCCCCCCCATCTTCTCCCCCCCTCTTTCTTCTCCCCCCTCTTTCTTCTCCTCCCCCCCCATCTTCTCCCCCCCAATCTTCTCCCCCCCATCTTCTCTCCCACCCCATCTTCTCTCCCCCCCATCTTCTCCTCCCCCCCCCATCTCTCCTCCCCCCCCATCTTCTCCTCCCCCCCATCTTCTCTCCCCCCCTTCCTCTCCCCCCCATCTTCTCTCTCCCCCCCCATCTTCTCTCCCCCCCATCTTCCTCTTCCCCCCCATCTTCCTCTCCCCCCCAATCTTCCTCTCCCCCCCCATCTTCCTCTCCCCCCCCCCATCTTCCTCTCCCCCCCATCTTCCTCTCCCCCCCATCTTCCTCTCCCCCCCCATCTTCCTCTCTCCCCCCCCCATCTTCCTCTCCCCCCCCCCATCTTACTCTCCCCCCCATCTTCCTCCCCCCCCCCATCTTCCTCTCCCCCCCATCTTCCTCTCTCCCCCCCAACTCCTCTCCCCCCCATCTTCCTCTCCCCCCCCCATCTTCCCTCTCCCCCCCCCCCATCTACCCCTCCCCCCCATCTTCCTCTCCCCCCCCCATCTTCCTCTCACCACCCCCCATCTTCCTCTCCCCCCCATCTTCCTCTCCCCCCCCATTTCCCCCTCCCCCCCATCTTCCCCCTCCCCCGCATCTTCCCCCTCCCCCCCATCTTCCCCCCCCCCCCCCCATCTTCCCCCTCCCCCCCATCTTCCCCCTTCCCCCCCCATCTTCCTCTCCCCCCCCTTCCTCTCCCCCCCATCTCCTCTCCCCCCCCATCTTCCTCTCCCCCCCCATCTTCTCTCCCCCATCTTCCCCACCTCCCACCCATCTTCCCCCTCCCCCCATCTTCCCCCCCTCCCCCCCATCTCCCCCTCCCCCCCCGTCCTTCCCCCTCCCCCCCCATCTTCCCCCTCCCCCCCATCTTCCCCCTCCCCTCCCCCCCATCTTCCCCCTCCCCTCCCCCCCATCTGCCCCTCCCCCCCCATCTACCCCCTACCCCCCCCCATCTTCCCCCTACCCCCCCATCTCCCCCCCCATCTTCCCCCTCCCCCCCCATCTTCCCCCTCCCCCATCTTCCCCCTCCCCACCCATCTCCCCCTCCCCCCCCCATCTTCCCCACCCCCCCCCATCTCCCCCCTCACCCCCCATCTTCCCCCTCCACCCCCCAACTTCCCCCCTCCACCCCCATCTCCCCCTCCTCCCCCCAACTTCCCCCCTCCCATCTTCCCCCTCTCCCCCCCATCTTCCCCCTCCCCCCCATCTTCCCCCTCCCCCCATCTTCCCTCTCCCCCCATCTTCCCCCCTCCCCCTCCATCTTCCCCCTCCCCCCCCATCTTCCCCCCTCCCCCCCCCATCTTCCCCCTTCCCCCACTGCCCCCTCCCCCCCCATCTTCCCCCCTTCCCCCCCCCTCTTCCCCCTTCCCCCCCATCTTCCCCCTCCCCCCCATCTTCCCCCTCCCCCCCCATCTTCCTCTCCCCCCCCTTCCTCTCCCCCCCCATCTTCCTCTCCCCCCCATCTTCCTCTCCCCCCCATCTTCCTCTCCCCCCCCCACTTCCTCTCCCCCCCCCATCTTCCTCTCCCCCCCCCACTTCCTCTCCCCCCCCATCTTCCTCCTCCCCCCCCCATCTTCCTCTCCCCCCCCACTTCCTCTCCCCCCTCCCATCTTCCCCCTCTCCCCATCTTCCCCCTCCCCCCTCCATCTTCCCCTCCCCCCTCCCAACTTCCGCCTCCCTCCCATCTTCCCCCCTCCCCCCCCCTCCCATCTTCCCCCTCCCCCCCATCTTCCCCCTCCTCCCCATCTTCCCCCCTCCTCCCATCTTCCCCCTCCCCCCCTCCCAACTTCCCCCTCGCCCCCCTCCCATCTTCCCCATCCCCCCTCCCATCTTCCCCCTCCCCCCCTCCCATCTTCCCCCACCCCCCCTCCCATCTTCCCCCTCCCCCTCCCATCTTCCCCCTCCCCCCCACCCATCTTCCCCCTCCCCCCCATCTTCCCACTCCCCCCCCATCTTCCCACTCCCCCCCATCTTCCCCCTTCCCCCCCCCATCTTCCCCCCTCCATCTTCCCCCTCCCCCCCCCATCTCCCCCCCCCCTCCCCCCCATCTTCCCCCCTCCCCTCCCCCCCCATCTTCCCCCTCCCCTCCCCCCCATCATCCCCCCCCTCCCCTCCCCCTCCCCCCCCATCTTCCCCCTCCCCTCCCATCTTCCCCCTCCCCCTCCCCTCCCCCCCATCTTCCCCCTCCCCTCCCCCTCCCCTCCCCCCCATCTTCCCCCCTCCCCTCCCCTCCCCCCCCCATCTTCCCCCCTCCCCTCCCCCCCATCTTCCCCCTCCCCTCCCCTCCCCCCCCAATCTTCTCCCCCCCATCTTCTCCCCCCCCCATCTTCACCCCCCCCATCTTCTCCCCCCCCCATCTTCCCCCTCTCCCCCCCCTTTCTTCTCCCCCCCCCCATTCTTCTCCCCCCCCCATCTTCTCTCCCCCCCCATCTTCTCTCCCCCCCATCTTCTCCCCCCCATCTTCTCCACCCCCATCTTCTCCCCCTCCAACTTCCCCCTCTCCCCACCCCCATCTTCCCCCTCCGCCCATCTTCACCTTCCCCCCCATCTTCTCACCCCCCAATCTTCTCCACCCCCATCTTCTCCCCCCCATCTTCTCTCCCCCCCAATCTTCTCCCCCCCCTCTTTCTTCTCCCCCCCTCTTCTTCTCCTCCCCCCATCTTCTCCCCCCCCCAATCTTCTCTCCCCCCCATCTTCTCTCCCCCCCCATCTCTCCCCCCCCATCTTCTCCTCCCCCCCCATCTTCTTCTCCCCCCCCATCTTCTCTCCCCCCCATCTCTCTCCCCCCCTTCTCTCCCCCCCATCTTCTCTCTCCCCCCCATCTTCTCTCCCCCCCCATCTTCCCTCCCCCCCATCTTCCTCTCCCCCCCATCTTCCTCTCACCCCCCCCATCTCTCTCACCCCCCCATCTTCCTCTCCCCCCCCATCTTCCCCCTCCCCCCCATCTTCCCCCTCCCCCCCCCATCTTCCCTCTCCCCCCCATCTTCCTCTCCCCCCCATCTTCCTCTCCCCCCCATCTTCCTCTCCCCCATCTCCCTCTCCCCCCCCATCTTCCTCTCCCCCCATCTTCCCCCTCCCCCCCCATCTTCCCCCTCCCTCCCCCATCTTCCCCCCCCATCTTCCCCCTCCCCCCCCATCTTCCCCCTCCCTCCCCCATCTTCCCCCCCCATCTTCCCCCCCCCCCCCCCATCTTCCCCCTCCCCCCCATCTTCCCCCCATCTTCCCCCTCCCCCCCCATCTTCCCTCTCCCCCCCCATCTCCCTCTCCCCCCCCATCTTCCCCCTCCCCTCCCCTCCCCCCCATCTCCCCCTCCCCTCCCCCCCATCTTCCCCCTCCCCTCCCCCCCATCTTCCCCCTCCCCTCCCCCCCCATCTTCCCCCTCCCCTCCCCCCCCATCTCCCCCTCCCCTCCCCCCCCATCTTCCCCCTCCCCTCCCCCCCCATCTTCCCCCTCCCCCTCCCCATCTTCCCCCTCCCCCCCCCATCTTCCCCTCCCCCCATCTTCCTCTCCCCCCCCATCTCTCCCCCCCCATCTCCCTCTCCCCCCCCATCTTCCTCTCCCCCCCCATCTTCCCCCTCCCCCCCCCATCATCCCCCTCCCTCCCCCATCTCCCCCTCCCCCCCATCTTCCCCCCTCCACCCCCCCCATCTTCCCCCTCCCCCCCATCTTCCCCCTCCACCCCCCCCATCTTCCCCCTCCCCCCATCTTCCCCCTCCCCCCCATCTCCCTCTCCCCCCCCATCTTCCCCTCTCCCCCCCCCATCTTCCCCCTCCCCCTCCCCTCCCCCCCATCTTCCCCCTCCCCTCCCCCCCATCTTCCCCCTCCCCTCCCCCCATCTTCCCCCTCCCCTCCCCTCCCCCCCATCTTCCCCCTCCCCTCCCCCCCCATCTTCCCCTCCCCTCCCCCCCCCCCCATCTCCCCCTCCCCTCCCCCCCATCTTCCCCCTCCCCTCCCCCCCCCATCTTCCCCCTCCCCTCCCCCCCATCTTCCCCCCTCCCCTCCCCCCCCCATCTTCCCCCTCCCCTCCCCCCCCATCTTCCCCCCCCCTCCCCCCCATCTTCCCCCTCCCCTCCCCCCCCATCTTCCCCCTCCCCCTCCCCCCCCATCTTCCCCCTCCCCTCCCCCCCCATCTTCCCCCTCCCCTCCCCCCCCATCTTCCCCCTCCCCCTCCCCCCCCATCTTCCCCCTCCCCTCCCCCCCCCCCATCTTCCCCCTCCCCTCCCCCCCCATCTTCCCCCTCCCCTCCCCCCCCCATCTTCCCCTCTCCCCCTCCCCCCCCATCTTCCCCCTCCCCCCCCCCATCTTCCCCCCTACCCCTCCCCCCCATCTTCCCCCTCCCCTCCCCCCCCATCTTCCCCCTCCCCTCCCCTCCCCCCCATCTTCCCCCTCCCCTCCCCTCCCCCCCCATCTTCCCCCTCCCCTCCCCCCCCATCTTCTCCCTCCCCTCCCCCCCCATCTTCCCCCTCCCCTCCCCCCATCTTCCCCCTCCCCTCCCCCCCATCTTCCCCCTCCCCTCCCCCTCCCCCCCATCTTCCCCCTCCCCTCCCCCCCATCTTCCCCCTCCCCTCCCCCCCCATCTTCCCCCTCCCCTCCCCCCCCATCTTCCCCCCTCCCCCTCCCCCCCCATCTTCCCCCTCCCCTCCCCCCCATCTTCCCCCTCCCCCTCCCCCCCCCATCTTCCCCCTCCCCTCCCCCCCATCTTCCCCCTCCCCTCCCCCCCATCTTCCCCCTCCCCTCCCTCCCCCCATCTTCCCCCTCCCCTCCCCCCCATCTTCCCCCCTCCCCTCCCCCTCCCCCCCCCATCTTCCCCCTCCCCTCTCCCCCCCATCTTCCCCCTCCCCTCCCCCCATCTTCCCCCTCCCCTCCCCCCCATCTTCCCCCTCCCCTCCCCCCCCATCTTCCCCCTCCCCTCCCCCCCATCTTCCCCCTCCCCTCCCCCCCCCCTTCCCCTCCCCTCCCCCCATCTTCCCCCTCCCCCTCCCCATCTTCCCCTTCCCCCTCCCCCTCCCCCATCTTCCCTTCCCCCTCCCCCTCCCCATCTTCCCCTCCCCCTCCCCCCCCATCTTCCCCCTCCCCTCCCCCATCTTCCCCCTCCCCTCCCCCCCATCTTCCCCCTCCCCTCCCCCCCATCTTCCCCCTCCCCTCCCCCCCATCTTCC